>NC_036858.1:67566037-67580501 GCF_002910315.2 Salvelinus sp. IW2-2015 | reverse complement strand
TTAGTAAAACTAAATGCATGCTTTTCAACCATTTGCTGCCCGCACCCGCCCTCCCGACTAGCATCACTTACTTTGGACGGTTCTGACTGAGCAATAGACATTTAGACCGGTGGAAATCTGTCCTTTGGTCTGATGAGTCCAAATTTTAGATTTTTGGTTTCTAACCGCCGTGTCTTTGTGAGACGCAGAATAGGTGAACGGATGATTCTCCACATGTGTGGTTCCCAACATGAAGCATGGAGGAGGAGTTGTGATGATGTGGGGTGCTTTGCTGGTGACACTGTCTGTGATTTATTTAGAATTCAAGGCACACTTAACCAGCATGGCTACCACATAATTCTACAGCGATACGCCAACCCAACTGGTTTGCAATTAGTGGGACTAACATTTGTTTTTCAACAGACGATGATCCAACACAACTCCAGGCCGTGTAATGCTATTTTAAAAAAGAAGGAGAGTGATGGAACGCTGCATCAGAATGACGTTGGCCCCACAATCACCCGACCCAACCAAATTGAGATGTTTTTGGATGAGTTGGACCGCAGAGTGAAGGAAAAGCAGCCAACAAGTGCTCAGCATATATGGGAACTCCTCAAGATTGTTTGAAAAGCATTCCAGGTGAAGCTGGTTGAGAGAATGCCAAGAGTGTGGAAAGCTGTCATCAAGGCAAAGGGTGGCTGCTTTGAAGAATCTAAAATGTAAAATATATTTTAATATAATAACACTTTTTTGGTTACTACATGATTCATTATGTGTTATTTTATAGTGTTGATGTCTTCACTATTATTCTACAATGTGAAAATAGTACAAATAAAGGAAAACCCTTCAACGAGTAGGTTTGTCCAAACTTTTGACTGGTACTGTATATAACGCCCAGCATATAGATTATATATATATAAAACCCAGCAGCATGTACTGTAAATATATATAACACCCAGCATATATATATAACTACCATTATTGATATATATAACACTCAGCATTATATATATATATAACAACAATTAAATTGATATATATAACACTCAGCGATATATATATATAACTACCATATATTGATATATATACACTCAGCATATAATATATATTATAAAACAACCATTATATTGATATATAACACTCAGCATATATATATATATTATATATAACAACCATTATATTGATATATATAACACTCAGCATATATATATATATATATATATATATATATATATAATAACAACATTATATTGATATATATAACACTCAGCATATATATATATAACAACCATTGTATTGATATATATATAACACTCAGCATATAGAATTTAACAACCATTTATATATATAACACCCAGCAAATATAGATAAAATAACAACCATTTATGATATATATAAAAAAGTATTTAGTCAGCCACCAATTGTGCAAAGTTCTCCCACTTAAAAAGATGAGAGAGGCCTGTAAATTTTCATCATAGGTACACTTCAACGATGACAGACAAAATGAGAAAAAAAAATCCAGAAATCTCATTGTAGGATTTTTTATGAATTTATTTTTGCAAATTATGGTGGAAAATAAAGTATTTGGTTCACCTACAAACAAGCAAGATTTCTGGCTCTCACAGACCTGTAACTTCTTCTTTATGAGGCTCCTCTGTCCTCCACTCGTTACCTGTATTAAATGCACCTGTTTGAACTTGTTATTCATTTATAAAAGACACCTGTCCACAACCTCAAAACAGTCACACTCCAAATTCACTATGGCCAGACCAAAGAGCTGTCAAAGGACACCAGAAACACAATTGTAGACCTGCACCAGGCTGGGAAGACTGAATCTGCAATAGTAAGCAGCTTGGTTTGAAGAAATAAACTGTGGAGCAATTATTAGGAAATGGAAGACATACAAGCACACTGATAATCTCCTCGTCTGGGGCTCCACGCAAGATCTCACCCCGTGGGTCAAAATGATCATGAGAACGTGAGCAAAAATCCCAGAACCACACGGGGGACCTAGTGAATGACCTGCAGAGAGCTGGACCAAAATAACAAAGCCTACCATCAGTACACACTACGCCGCCAGGGACTCAAATCCTGCAGTGCCAGACGTGTCCCCCTGCTTAGTCAGTACATGTCCAGTCCCGTCTGAAGTTTGCGAGAGAGCATTTGGATGATCCAGAGAAGAAGATTGGGAGAATGTCATATGGTCAGATGAAACCAAAATATAACTTTTTGGGTAAAACTCAACTCGTCGTGTTTGGAGGACAAAGAATGCTGAGTTGCATCCAAAGAACACCATACCTACTGTGGAAGCAGGGGTGGAAACATCATGCTTTGGGGCTGTTTTCTGCAAAGGACCAGGACGACTGATCCGTGTAAGAAAAGAATGAATGGGGCCATGTATCGTAGATTTTGAGGTTGAAAACCCTCCTTCCATCAGGCAAGGGCATTGAAGATGAAACGTGGCTGGGTCTTTCAGCATGCAATGATCTATGTTGCCCAGCAACAGCCCCAACATCACGTCTAGAGGAGATCTGCATGGTAGAACTGGGCCAAATACCATAGCAACGGCATACTGGTGTTTGCGCTATTCTAGCATGTTAGATTCTCTAAACCTCTTGTGAAAGGACTCTTATCAGAAAAATCCTAATTGACCATCTGTCATTGCCAACAAAGGGTATATAACAAAAGTATGGTAGAGATAAACGTTTTGTTATTGACCAAAATACTATTTTCCACAGTATATTTGCATAGAAACAATTCATGTAAAATCTACTAATGCTGATTTCTGGATTCTTTTATTTCTTCAGTTTTGTCTGTCATAGTTGAAGTGTACCTATGATGAAAATTACAGGCCTCTCTCATCTTTTTAAGTGGGAGAACTTTGCACAATTGGTGGCTGGACTAAATACTTTTTTTGCGGCCACATGTTATATAACAGTGGGGAGAACAAGTTTTGATACACTGCTTCAGATTTTGCAAAGGTTTTCCATCTTACAAAGCATGTAGAGGTCTTGTAATTTTTTATACTATAAATGAGTGTAACGACCTCCTAGTTTTCAACGTGAATGCAGATACGCGAATCTAAACAAAAATCCCGAAAATACATGTATGATTTTAAGTAATTAATTTAGCATTTGTATTGCAAGACATAAGTATTTGATACTACAGAAAAGCAGTACACTTAATTAATGTATCTGAACCTTTTGTTTGCAATTACAGAGTCATACGTTTCCTGTAGTCTTTGACCAGGTTTGCACACACTTGCAGCATGGATTTTTGGCCCACTCCTCCATACAGACCTTCTCCAGATCCTTCAGGTTTCGGGGCTGTCGCTGGGGCAATACGGACTTTCAGCTCCCTCCAAAGATTTTCTATTGGGTTCAGGTCTGGAGACTGGCTAGGCCACTCCAGGACCTTGAGATACTTCTTACGGAGCCACTCCTTAGTTGCCCTGGCTGTGTGTTTCGGGTCGTTTGTCATGCGTGAAAGACCAGCCACGACCCATCATCAATGCTCTTACTGAGGGAAGGAGGTTGTTGGCTAAGATCTCGCAATACATGGCCCCATCCATCCTCCCCTCAATACGGTGCAGTCGTCCTGTCCCCTTTGCAGAAAAGCATCCCCAAAAGATGATGTTTCCACCTCCATGCTTCTACGGTTGGGATGGTGTTCTTGGGTTGTACTCATCCTTCTTCTTCCCCAAACACGGCGAGTGGAGTTTAGACCAAAAAAACGTCTATTTTTGAATCATCAGACCACATGACCTTCTCCCATTCCTCCTCTGGATCATCCACGATGGTCATTTGGCAAACTTCAGACGGGCCTGGACATGCGCCTGCTGAGCAGAGGGGACCTTGTGGTGCGTGCAGGATTTTAATCCATGACGCGTAGTGTGTTACTAATTGTTTTTTTTGAGACTGTGGTCCCAGCTCTCTTCAGGTCATTGACCAGGTCCTGCCGTGTATTCTGGCTGATCCCTCACCTTTTCTCATGATCATGATGCCCCACGAGGTGAGATCTTGCATGGAGCCCAGACCGAGGGTGATTGACCATCTCATCTTGAACTTCTTTCTATTTTTCTATTTTCTAATAATTGCGCCAACAGTTGTTGCCTTCTCACCAAGCCTGCTTGCCTATTGTCCTGTAGCCCATCCCAGCCTTGTGCAGGTCTACAATTATTTATCCTTTGATGTTCCTTACACAGCTGCTCTGGTCGGTTGCCATATGTGAAGAGGTTGAGTCTGTTTGATTTTGAGTGTGTGGACAGGTGTCTTTTTATACAGGTAACGAGTTCAAACAGGTGCGTAGTTTAATACAGGTAATGAGTGGAGAACAGGAAGGTGCTTCTTAAAGAAAAACTAACAGGTCTGTGAGAGCCGGAATTCTTACTGGTTGGTAGGGTGATTCAAATACTTAATGAATCATGCACACTAAACAAGGAGATTAAACTTACAATCAATACTTAATGTCGAGACCTGTTTCTGCGATGTATTTGTTTAGATTCTCTTCTTCGGACAGTTGATAGGATAAGTGTACCTATGATAAAAATTACAGACCTCTACATGCTTTGTAAGTAGGAAAACCTGCAAAATCGGCAGTGTATCAAATACTTGTCCTCCCCACTGTATATAAAACACCCAGCATATAGATATATATAACAACCATTATATAGATATATATAAACAACACCCAGCATATATATATATATATATATATATAACTACCATTGTATAGATATATATATAAAACACTCATCATATAGATTTAACAACCATTATATATATATAACACTCAGCATATATACAGTGCCTTCTGAAATTATTCAGACCCCTTGACTTTTTTCACATTTTGTTAGGTTACAGATTAATTATAAAATTGATTAAATGTTTTTTTCCCTCATCAATCCACACACAATACCCCATAATGACAAAGCAAAAACAGGATTTTATACATTTTTGCTGATTTATAAAAAATTTAAAACTGAAATATCACATTTATGTAAGTATTCAGACCCTTTACGGAGTACTTTGTTAAAACATGTTTGGAAGCGTTTCCAGCCTCGAGTCTTCTTGGGTATGACGCTACAAGCTTGGCTTACCTGTATTTGTGTAGTTTCTCCAGAAAATGCACTGTTAACTGTGGGACCTTATATTGACAGGTGTGTGCCTTTCCAAATCATATCCAATCAATTGAATTTAGCATAGGTGGACTCCAATCAAGTTGTAGAAACATCTCAAGGATGATGAGGCTCATAGCAAAGCGTCTGAATACTTACATTTGTAAATAAGGTATTTCTGTTTGTTATTTTTAATACATTTGCAAACATTTCTAAAAACCTGTTTTCGCTTTATCGTTATGAGGAATTGTGTGTAGATTGCTGAGAAGTTTTTTTAATTTAATCCATTTTAGAATCAGGCTGTAACGTATATATATATATATATACAGTAGAAGTCGGAAGTTTACATACACTTAGGTTGGAGTCATTAAAACTCGTTTTTCAACCACTCCACAAATTTCTTGTTAACAAACTATAGTTTTGGCATGTCAATTAGGACATCTACTTTGTGCATGACACAAGTAATTTTTCCAACAATTGTTTACAGACAGATTATTTCACTTATAATTCACTGTATCACAATTCCAGTGGGTCAGAAGTTTACATACACTAAATTGACTGTGCCTTTAAACAGCTTGGAAAATTCCAGAAAATGATGTCATGGCTTTAGAAGCTTCTGATAGACATCATTTGAGTCAATTGGAGGTGTACCTGTGGATGTATTTCAAGGCCTACCTTCAAACTCAGTGCCTCTTTACTTGACATCATGGGAAAATCAAAAGAAATCAGCCAAGACCTCCACGAGTCTGGTTCATCTTTGGGTGCAATTTCCAAATGCCTGAAGGTACCACCTTCATCTGTACAAACAATAGTACGCAAGTACGAACACCATGGGACCACACAGCCTTCATACCGCTCAGGAAGGAGACTCGTTCTGTCTCCTAGAGATGAAGGCCCTTTGGTGCGAAAAGTGCAAATCAATCCCAGAACAACAGCAAAGGACCTTGTGAAGATGCTGGAGGAAACAGGTACAAAAGTATCTATAGCCACAGTAAAACAAGTCCTATATCGACATAACCTGAAAGGCCGCTCAGCAAGG
Organism: Salvelinus sp. IW2-2015; assembly: GCF_002910315.2. Lineage (NCBI taxonomy): Eukaryota > Metazoa > Chordata > Actinopteri > Salmoniformes > Salmonidae > Salvelinus > Salvelinus sp. IW2-2015. The sequence goes on along the minus strand of NC_036858.1, from coordinate 67,574,367 downwards.
AAGAAGCCACTGCTCCAAAACCGCTATAAAAAAGCCAGACTACGGTTTGCAACTGCACATGGGTACAAAGATCGTACTTTTTGGAGAAATGTCCTCTGGTCTGATCAATCAAAAATATAACTATTTGGCCATAATGACCATCGTTATGTTTGGAGGAAAAAGGRGGAGGCTTGCAAGCCGAAGAACACCATCCCAACCGTGAAGCACGGGGGTGGCAGCATCATGTTGTGGGGGTGCTTTGCTGCAGGAGGGACTGGTGCACTTCACAAAATAGATGGCATCATGACGAAGGGAAATTATGTGGATATATTGAAGCAACATCTCAAGACATCAGTTAGGAAGTTAAAGCTTGGTCGCAAATGGGTCTTCCAAATGGACAATGACCCCAAGCATACTTCCAAAGTTGTGGCAAAATGGCTTCAGGACAACAATGTCAAGGTATTGGAGTGGCCAACATAAAGCTTGACCTCAATCCCATCGAAGATTTTTGGGCAGAACTGAAAAAGTGTGTGCGAGCATGGAGGCCTACAAACCTGACTCACTTACACGAGCTCTGTCCTGAGGAATGGGCCAAAATTCACCCAACTTATTGTGGGAAGCTTGTGGAAGGCTACCCAAAACGTTTGACCCAAGTTAAACAATTTAATGCTACCAAATACTATGTGAGTGCATGTAATCTTCTGACCCACTGGGAATGTGATGAAAGAAATAAAAGCTGAAATAAATAATCCTCTCTACTAGTATTCTGACAATTCACATTCTTAAAATAAAGTGGTGATCCTAACTGACCTACGACAGGCAATTTTTACTAGGATTAAATGTCAAGAATTGTGAAAAACTGAGTTTAAATGTATTTGGCTAAGGCATATGTAAACTTCCGACTTCAACTGTATATATAAAGTTTGGACACACCTACTCATTCAAGGGATTTTCTTAATATTTTATATTTTCTAGATGGTAGAATAATAGTGAAGACATCAACACTATGAAATTGCTTCTTCAAAGTAGCCACCCTTTGCCTTAATGACAGCTTTGCACACTCTTGGCATTCTCTCAACCAGCTTCATGAGGAATGCTTTTCCTACTGTCTTGAAGGAGTTCCCACATATGCTGAGCACTTGTTGGATGCTTTTCCTTCACTCTGCAGTCCAACTCATCCCACACTATCTCAATTCGGTTGAGGTCAGATGATTGTGGAGGCCAGGTCATCTGATGCAGCACCATCACTTTTCTTCTCATTCGCATAGCCCTTACACAGCCTGGAGGTGTGTTTTGGGTCATTGTCCTGTTGAAAAACAAATGATTGTCCCACTAATTGCAAACCAGATGGGATGACGTATCACTGCAGAATGCTGTGGTAGCCATGCTGGTTAAGTGTGCTTTGAATTCGAAGTAAATCATCAACATTGTCACCAGCAAAGCACCCCCACACCATCACACCTCCTTCTCAATGCTTCACGGTTTCACCTTTCACCTACTCTGCATCTCACAAAGACACGGCGGTTGGATCCATGAACTTATCCTCTGCAGAAGAGGTAACTCTGGGTCTTCCTTTTTTTTGTGGCAGTCCTCATGAGAGCCAGTGCATCATTTCGCATGATGATTTTTGCGACTGCCCTTGAAGAAAGTTTAAAAGTTCTTGACATTTTCCAGATTGACTGACCTTCATGTCTTAAAATAATGATGAACTGTCTTTTCTCTTTGCTTAGTTGAGCTGAGCTGTTCTTGCCATAATATGGACTTGCTCTTTTACCAAATAGGGCTATCTTCTGTATATCACCTCTATCTTGTCACAACACAACTGATTTGCTCAAATGCATTAGGAGGAAACAAATTCCACAAATTAACTTTTAAAAAGGCACACACTTAATTGAAATGCATTCCAGGTAACTACCTCATGAAGCTGGTTGAGAGAATGCCAAGAGTGTGCAAAGCTGTCATCAAGGCAGAGGGTGGCTACTTTGAAGAATCTCAAATATAAAATATATTTTGATTTGTTTAAACTTTTTTGGTTACTACATGATTCCATGTGTGTAATTTCATAGTGTTGACGTCTTCACTAATATTCTCCAATGTAGAAAATAGTACAATATAGAAAAACCCTTCAATGAGTAGGTATGTCCAAACTTTTGACTAGTACTGTATATATAACACCCACTATATATGTATATATATATTGCAGATACTGTACATCAAATAAGCCTAGTTAATGAAAGATAGGTGACAAAATTTAAGCAATAGCACAGCTCAACACATTTCAGAAGATGTTTAGAAGTGTTGATTCTTATTTGTGATGTCCAGTATGAGAGTGTGTATATTCATTTTTAAGGAAAAATATTTCAGTGTCCTAAGTCATTGGGTCCTCTTCTGTTTTTAAACAGTTGGTCATTCGAAATATAAATGTGACTTCCTCTCTTAGTGATGCTGAAGATACTGTAATTAACATATTAAAAGTTGAAATAGTAATGCTGCAAAACGTGTAATTGTTCCTTCTGATTATTTCACTCATTGTAATTAGAAAGTCAAATACATGTTTCTAGGCTGAGTGCCTCCGTGGCATACAGTAGAAGAAAAAGCTAATTAGAGAAGGAAGGATGTCAGATATGGCTACGTTAATAGAAGCTGCAACGTGTCCTCTCACCGAGAGTGCAATGAGAGTCTTTTGTAATACTGCCACAATTTCCTCTCTTCTTCTTCTCAAGCATCATCGTACACATGGGAGTGGCAACCCAGATTTTGAGAAGCTGCATTATGCATGTCATGTAATTACAATGCATTCAATCCCAGAAGTGATTATTGTGCTGGATTGTATGCACCCTTCAATTGTCTTTATGAAATGTGTGTCAACCAAACACTGTGATGAGTGAAACAAAATCATAATGAAGAAAATAAATAAAAACAGAATGTTGGATGCACATTGTAGGTATACCATTTTAATTGAAGTTTTGTTTGGATGTTGATGTCAAGTAAAAAACTTGAATGAGAGTGTAGCCTATACAAGTAATAAATGCATTTTAAAATCATCTCAACAACTATAAACTCATGGCACATATCTGTTCGAAGCTCATTACATCAAGACTATCTTAGCACAATGTTATGTGATCTTCATTCATAAGTGGGTATCTCCATGCCACGTTTCCAATTATTGTCAAGAGTGATTCATTTCTGAACTACTGTGATAGCATCCATCTGTAGGACCCAATAATGTAAACATTATGGCTATCATTGCTATCAATCAATAAAACGACACGAGACCCCATAAGAGATGTATCAACTGTAGGCTCCCTTGGCCAGCCTTAAGTAGCATCTCTATGTGTAAACAGTTAACATATGTGTGTAAAACTGTGCGTAAACGTCAATCAAAGCTTAATTTCTGAAGCAGTTTTCATGATCTGTCACGATCAGATAATTATTCAGATCCTTGCATTCTGATATTCCATGACACAAAGGTGTCTGCTGGAAAACATCCACATGCAACAACATCATCTGAAATTGCACAACCTAAACCCAGCTGTTACTATTCCACATAAAATAAAATACTTAGCTTACAACGCAATTGAAATAATGAAATACTTGATTGCATGTTCCAAAATGTTGATTTAAAAACGTTCCTGACAAGTCGCCTCAAGTTGAATAGGCTACTATCAAGATTTAAGTAGAATTGAAAATAGTTCGTTTGAATAAGCAAAAAATATCCATGGAGTCGGAAGATGACAGCCCCGGTGTTTGAATGTCCACGTTTTAACCTAAATGTGAACTTGTTTTACATGTTTTAAATGTCACCCTTCCCCCCGAACTGTGAAGGAGGGACTCCTTTCACTTGAACATGTACAAGTTATCTTCTGCTCCCAGGACCTCCCCAAAAGTTTGGCATATAAAAGCCCAGTTTACTCATTTGTTTAGGCAGTAGGGAGGTTCTGTCAGGGTCTGGATTGGAGTAACAAAGAACCGGACACTACGTTTTATGGTTGGAGTCTGAGGAGTAAAACCAGGATTCCCCTTGCCTCAAAGAGTCTACATGTCTAATATTTAGACATGTTCAGCTTTGTGGATATTCGGTTAGCGCTGTTGCTGAGCGCAACAGTACTATTGGCGAGAGGTCAAGGAGAGGACGATAGTAAGTATCACTTTATATGAGATTATGGGACAGGGACGCTCGCAGGAAGAATTGGATAGCGCGTAAAAGGATGCTGCGCACCTTTCTTTTGTGTTTGGGATGTTACAAATGATGCTTACCTACCCTGTGGGAAACATGGCGTTAAATTGTCAGCAAACATCATCAAAGGGGTTATACCATTGCTTTTGGAGCTCCGAAGCTCGATGCATTGAACAAGGATTTTATATTGTTCTGCTTCCATGGCTGAGCGTTCCCTGGCGTGCAGACACATGTTTAGCGCGCCCCTGCCATCGCTGTTCACGCGCTATTCCATGTCCTCGGGCAAGGGAAATTCTAGCTGCTGCAAAAGCTTGGATGCGCAATGATGACATGATGTTCAGATGGAATTGGAATAAACTAAACATTTACAAACCACTTGAAAAAATATATATTGCTGATGTAAATTAAATAAAAATAAGCAGTGAGGACATATTTTTCTGAAAAAAAGCTCAGAACAAAAGTTTTTTGCATCTGAGGCCTATTATTATAGGTTATATTATGAACAACGCAACAACGAATTATRCCTGGACTGGAAAAAGCTCCTGAAAGATTAGACAATAGGAAAGCCACGCCTTATTCCCCATTGGCCTACTAGTATAAATGGAAGTTTGTAACCTATTTAACAAACCAAAATGGAATTTGCATTAAGAAGTTTCCATTGCTTGTTTAAGAATAACTTTAATCCAGGGAGTCAAATTAAGTGAAAATAGTTTAACTATGACGTCTTCAATGGAATTGTCTAGACATCAATTGATCAGATTGGATATAGGGAGGGGCATGTGGCTCTGTAGATATTGTCATTGTGCAGGCTGGGAGCGCCACTATGTGGTAGATATTAACAATTACAAGTATAGGGACCCACCGGAACCACAATTAGAGAGCCTACAGGCCTGTCTGATGTTGGCTATAGGCCTAGGCTTGTCAGATGTTGGTTATAGGCCTAGGTCTGTCTGATACTAGCTATAACATTGCTTGTAGTTCAAAGTTCAAACATAGGCCTTGGTAATGATGCATGCCACAAAGCATTTCATTGCATTTGGAAACATTTGATGTTTTCGAGGGAGCGGCTCCCCCATTTTCACCGACCACGTTACAACTCCCATTAGACACCCCCATGGCCTTTGGCCAATGCTGGTCTACTGCAAAGGCAACAACCAGTGCAACACAATAGAACATTCAGTTCATTTATGCCTGTAGTAGGGAGTAGTAGGGTCTCTGTAGGCTACTTYTTCTTTAAAATTCTCTAAATAGGCGTACATCTAATAAATATCTAAAGGATTCTCAAGTTGGGCCTTGAGCCTTTGGGATCTTGGTAAGTCTAGGCCTTGCCAATCTTAGACCTATGTCGATTCATTGGGAGTGGCCTCCTAGGATCCTACATTAGGTCTACAGTACCTATGGCAGGACTTCAGTTTCACAGTCATGACTGGTTTGCTCTTTTCTAGTTTTTTMTGCATTGTCACATTTTTATTCAAAGAGGTTTGGGTTTAGCCTACACGTTAGAAGTAGGAGGCCTTCTGTTTAAATTATGTCACTTCTGATTTGTCACTTCTGGTTTATTTATTTGCCATGTGACTTACCTTGCGTCTCCAAAACTCCATCTTCCCAGGTGGATTCGGCAGCTGCTCGTTGGACGGCCAACAGTACAACGATAAGGATGTGTGGAAACCTGAACCCTGCCAGATCTGCGTCTGCGACAGCGGAACCGTTATGTGCGACGAAGTGATTTGCGAGGACACAACCGACTGCGCCGACCCTATCATCCCCGACGGCGAATGCTGTCCTATCTGCCCCGATGACTCCGAGACAGAGGGTAGCCTACCTTTGATGACCTTATATTTATTTATTTAACCTTTATTTAACTAGTCAAGTCAGGTAAGAACAAATTCTTATTTAGAATGACGGCCTAGGAACAGTGGGTTAACTGCCTTGTTCAGGGGCAGAATGACAGATTTTTACCTTGTCAGCTAGGGGATTCGATCTAGCAACCTTTCGGTTACTGGCCCAACGCTCTAACAACTAGGCTACCTGCCGCCCACCTGTGCTTTGTGGTAGTGTTCTGGCGCCGCCTAGTGGCACCAGTTGGCTGCAGTGTTTCCAGTTACAGACAGATGGGGACAAACCCGAAAGGAACCGAGCAGCCCTTAGGCTCCACTGCCCAGACTGGGCTGAACATTACTTAGAATGGACTGTGAATACCTTATTGATGAGAAGCAAATCATGCAGTTGGATATTACTATTGCTTTTCTTTTCCCTCCACCTTAATGAATGGATTAACCCTGTTCAATGCTGGAGATGTGGATGTGCAGATTCATTTTACACTCACATCTCCTCATGTATAGGCCTTATCAGCATTAAGCCTGTGATGCCTTCGCATTGCTGTATGGGGTCCAGCCATCATGCATTCATTATCAACACAGTATTATTGTACATTGAGAAACATTGTTTTACAGGATAGTACTACTACACAGTTCATGTTTGATATGAGTTTATAAGGGGTAATAATAATATTATATTTTTCTCTCAATTGATTTCATAGGTCCCCAGGGGCCAGTAGTGCCTGAGACAGAGGTATTTATGCACATTTTACTCCCAAGATTGATTTATGTCGGTGGAAAGGTATTAGTGCATGACACAGGAGGTTGGTTGCACCTTAATTGGGGAGGACGGGCTTAGTGGTAATGGCTGGTGGTAATCAGTGGAATGGTATCAAATATATAAAACACATGGTTTGATGCCATTCCATTAGTTCCATTCCAGCCATTATAATGAGCCATCCTTCCCTCTGCAGCCTCCATTGGTTCATGACTGTTATCATATTATTGAATAATGACAGTTCTGGCCTGCYTACAGGCATCATAAATGAGCCCATTATGTTCATTATGGGTAATATTTGTTGAAATGTGTGGTGTATTCTATTCATTTCAGTTCATTCAAACTGTGATACCTTTCGAATGTGCTCTAGGCTTACCATTTGACCTTCCACCAAACAAACGTTCAATGCCTTTATTTGTGCTAAGTATACTGCTACCTCAGTAGGACTACACCTCTCTCATTGGTGCCTCAGTAGGCCTACACTTCTCTCATTGGTGCTTCAGTAGAACTACACCTCTCTCCATTCGACATGCCCCTCACCGCTCACCTCACCTCCTCTCATTGGCTGCCTCAGTAGGACTACAAACCTCTCTCATTGGTGCCTCAGTAGCTACACCTCTCTCATTGGTGCCTCAGTAGGACTACACCTCTCTCATTGTGCCTCAGTAGGACTACACCTCTCTCATTGGTGCCTCCTAGGACTACACCTCTCCATTTCAGGTGCCTCAGTAGGACTACACCTCTCTCATTGGTGCCTCAGTAGGACTACACCTCTCTCATTGGTGCCTCAGTAGGACTACACCTCTCTCATTGGAGTGCAGTGAAAGGAGCACTGTAGTACAGCTGATTCTCTTCCTCTTGTTGTTTTCTCATAGGGACCAGAGGGAGGAGTTGGCCCCAAGGGTGATGATGTAAGTTTCAAGTTCAACTTAGGACATAAGTTTGACTTAAGTTCAACTTGAAGTTGTTTATTTTCTGTAATTAAATTGTATAGCTTGCTACATGTCCTATGGTTTAGATGTTCCATGAGAGGCCTAAGGAAAAACATATTCTGGTACGGTGGATTAGTGTCATTGATTCTTCTGACGAATCATGGCTTTGCAGAAGTGGTGCTTGAAGTGGAGGTTGGGATTTGAACTGTAAAGGATTGTAAACACAGGTGGACATTTTGGAAGGGGAGGAGCAGGAGACATTATGTGGCTTATCTGCTGCTTCTGTTCAGTACAGAATCAAATGGATTAACTACACAGTGAAATTAGGTTCTGAGTTTACACACCTATTGAACACACCTATAGAACATACCTATGGAATACACCTATTAAACACACCTAATGAACACACCTATTAAACACACCTAATGAACACACCTATTGAACACACCTATAGAACACACCTATGGAACACACCTATTGAACACACCTAATGAACACACCTATTGAACACACCTATTGAACACACCTAATGAACACACCTATTGAACACACCTATTGAACACACCTATGGAACACACCTATTGAACACACCTATTGAACACACCTATTGAACACACCTATAGAACACACCTATTGAACACACCTAT
>NC_036858.1:67557965-67565329 GCF_002910315.2 Salvelinus sp. IW2-2015 | reverse complement strand
AACACACCTATTGAACACACCTATAGAACACACCTAATGAACACACCTATTGAACACACCTATAGAACATACCTATGGAACACACCTATTGAACATACCTATGGAACATACCTATGGAACACACCTATTGAACACACCTATTAAACACAGCAAAGCTAATTTGCAGTCGAGTTTTTACAGTACAATGTTATTGTAACTGTTTAACTTACACCAGTCTTTAAAAGTAAAGGTTGACATTAGTTTCTATTGACAGATACAGATTTTTCAAATATTAAACATATTGACCTATTCACCTTTGTTTGAACGTTGACCTTTGCAACACAGGTCAAATGTATGGATCATTGTTCAATGTAGGTTTGCAGCCCATACTGCAGCCTCTACTCTTTGAGTGGCTCCATCAGCACTTGCATACCAACTGGTGTGAATGATTTTAAACACTTTAAAGAAAAAAATCAACAATGCCAGAATTTCTATTCACAGCTACTTCACCACTTCAACCACCACTTTTAGGTCTATACCAATTCAAATATAATTTATCTTACGAAGTGCATTAGAAGATAGGCCTGAATTTGTCTAATGCAGTGCACGCACACAGAACTGTATTTATCTAAGTAACTCAGCCATGGGTTGTTGAAGGCTGAGCTGTTACTGAGTAGCTGTCTGTCAATATATCTGTCTCTGTTACTGACTAGCTGTCTGTATATCTGTCTGTCCATCTCTTCAGGGTCCTGAGGGTGTTCCCGGTAACGACGGCATGGACGGCCAGCCTGGCCTTCCCGGCCCCCCAGGCCCCCCTGGACCTCCTGGCCTTGGCGGTGGAGTAAGTAACCTCATGACAAGACAATATCCACTGACTATTTCCTGTGGATATTGTCCAGTTACTACCAGTCTTGTACCAGAGTTATTTACATCCATGGTTTTTACCTGAGAGGAAATATCAACAGATATCTGAGTTAGAGAGCAGTGAGTTTACAGTAGCTCCCTGCTCCCTTCAGCGCCAGTGGTGAGTTTACAGTAGCTTCCTGCTCCCTTCAGCACCAGTGGTGATTTACAGTAGCTCCCTGGCCTCTTCAGCGACCAGTGGTGAGTTTTACAGTAGCTCCCTGTTCCCTTCAGCGCCAGTGGTTGAGTTTTCAGTAGCTCCCTGCTCCCTTCAGCACCAGTGGTGAGTTTACAGTAGCTCCCTGCTCCCTTCAGCGCACAGTGGTGAGTTACAGTAGCTCCTGCTCCCTTTCAGCACCAGTGGTGAGTTTACAGTAGCTCCCTGCTCCCTTCAGCACCAGTGGTGAGTTTACAGTAGCTCCCTGCTCCCTTCAGCACCCGTGGTGAGTTTATAGTAGCGCCCTGCTCCCTTCAGCACCAGTGCTGAGTTTATAGTAGCGCCCTGCTCCCTTCAGCACCAGTGGTGAGTGGACAGCTCCCTGGTTCTCTGATCTAAGGAAGGGTTATGGAGGAGAAGAGTTAGAGTAGAGGATGGCTCTCCAAGCTTGTTTTTGGTGAGCTACCCTCCTGTAGGTTTTCACTCCAACCCTGTTCCTGGAGAGCTACCCTCCTGTAGGTTTTCGCTCCAACCCCTGTTGAAACCAACCTGATTCATCTTATCAACCAGCTAATTATTAGAATCAGGTGTGCTAGATTAGAGTTGGAGTGAAACCCTACAGGATGGTAGCTCTCTAGGAACAGGGTTGGAGTGAAAACCTACAGGATGGTAGCTCTCTAGGAACAGGGTTGGAGTGAAAACCTACAGGATGGTAACTCTCTAGGAACAGGGTTGGAGTGAAAACCTACAGGATGGTAGCTCTCCAAGAACAGGGTTGGAGTGAGAACCTACAGGAGGGTCGCTCTCCAGAATCAGGGTTAGATTGAAAACCTACAGGATGGTAGCTATCCAGGAACAGGGTTGGAGTGAAAACCTACTGTATGGTAGCTCTCCACGAACAGGGTTGGAGAGCCCTGGACTAGAAAGAGAAAACAGAGGCACACAAATCTGTTATGATAGTAGATAGAAAAGGTTCCTCCTCGTTAATAGTGATACTAGTAGATACTTGCCCCATTTTCTAATGAATTGTTTGATGTAGCAAGCTGTTATTTTACCCTATATGACTAAAGCTACATCCCAAATGGCACCCTGTTCCCTATATAGTGCACTACTTTTGACCAGAACCCTGGTCAAAAGTAGTGTAATTTGTAGGGAATTGGGTGCCATTTTGGAGTTTGAGTTACAGACAGTGTTATTAACAGTTCTAATCTATTATAAACATGACTTACAGTACAGACAGTGTTATTAACAGTTATAGCAGTTATAAACACGACTTACAGACAGTGTTAATAAMAATTATAACCAATTATAAACGTGACTTACGGACAGTGTTATTAACAATTATAACCAATTATAAACGTGACTTACGGACAGTGTTATTAACAATTATAACCAATTATAAACATGACTTACAGACACTGTTATTAACAATTATAATCCATTATAAATGTGGTTATGGACATTGTTATTAACAATTAAAACCAATTATAAACATGACTTACAGTACAGACAGCGTTATTAACAGTTCTTACAGTTAAAAACATGACTTACAGACAGTGTTATTAACAGTTATAACCCATTATAAACATGAGTTACGGACAGTGTTATTAACAGTTGTAACCAGTTATTAACATGAGTTACAGACAGTGTTATTAACAGTTGTAACTAGTTATAAACATATTTTGTTGTTTTGTCATCTCTATGTTGTATGTATTTAGAAACATCCAAAGCTAACTATTTTTAGAAACAAATTGATCATTTCTTTCCTTTCCTCCAGAACTTCTCTCCTCAGATGCACCACGGTTATGAGGAGAAATCCAGCGGCGGCCAGGCCCAACAGGGACCAATGGTACAAACTGCTTTTTTTCTTCCTCTGTGCTGTTTAGTGTGGAGAGTGAAGCCACATTTCCAGGATAAATGTAATGGAATTGAATTTATTTGCGTAAAAACATATACAGCAAGATATACATGGGCATTGTATTCCCAGAGGATAGCACATAAAAGTAGTAATTAAAACACTTTTTTCCAAAATGGTTCTCGCTGAGACAGACCCCTTCAGGAACCCTGATAAGAGACAGTATCAAAACAGTGATGTTAACAATATGAAACACAGATCATGTGGACTGCTGCAATGCAAAAATGTCTTCACAAATGGCCAACCATTGTCTATTACCAAGCATCTGCAAAGATTTAGTCAGAGTTACGCAATCCCATAGCCAGACCCCAGGCAGACCAGATTAGTATTGGTGTTTTTGAAGAAGATCATGGATCCTGTCGACACAGTAGAGTTTATACTAAGCTAGTGCTTAAACAGTACGATGCTTTCAGGTTTGCAGTAGTCCTCTGGTAGTGATCGCTCACAATCATCAACTATTTTATGCTTTAGATAACAATATCTCACAGAATCACTTTATCTCAATCAAAGGATGTAAAGTACTGCTGCAAATGGATTCATTGATTCATTGGTTGTTGTGTTTCCAACAGGGCCCAATGGGTCCCCGTGGTCTCTCTGGCCCACCAGGAAACACTGTAAGTATCCTCTCATTAGTCATTTGATGTGTTGTCAACAACACCAACCTCATTCATCTCGTTTTTTTTTAACAAATAAACATTTATTTGCGTCTGTGTTTATTATAGCAGCTACATTCTCATGTTCCCTCTGACCATAATGTGTCTATAGTTTGTTTTAGAGACTCCGCATACATTTCTACAGTATACAATGTAGTATATTTATGTCTTAAAACAGTACGTCTTATAGGGCCGGTTTCCCGGACGGAGATTAAGTCTAGTGTGGTACTAAAAAGCATGCTCAATGGAGAATCTCCTTTGAAAAAGCCTTTTAGTACATACAGCATTAGGATTCATTTCTTTCCGGAAAATGTCCCATAATTTGTTATAATAATAAGTCTTATAGCTTATATACCCTGTGTCATATGGTCTGATCTGTGTTCATGTCCAGGGTCCCCCCGGTCATCATGGCCCCCCTGGCGAGCCTGGTGAGCCTGGCGGTGCTGTGAGTATACAAACATTACAACTTCCTGTGCCCATCAATATCAACTGACACACATTCTGAATGCATCACTTCCTGTCCATGACCCCATTTGTAAGTAGCCACCTCCCACCCACACACACACAACACACACACACACACACCACACAACACACACCAACACACACACACCACACCACCCACCACCACACACACACAACACACACACACAACCACCACACACACAACACACACCACACCACCAAAAACCCACACACACACACCACACACACACCACCACACCACCCACCACCACAAACACCACTGACTATTCACACTTGTTGTATATTATAATTTCAGTGCAGCCTGTCACTGTCATCTCATAACCAGTCATATAAATGCTTAGATGACGTATACCCCATGTAACCTTTACACAAAGCAAACCCACACACCACCACACACATCCCTTCATAACTTTTTGTTCCTGTAGGTCCCATGGGTCAACTTGGCACAATGGCCCCCACCAAGACAGATAAATTGGTCTACCTGTAACTACACATTAGTGTCAGTTGTCTATCCTTCTATCTAGTTTCGTTGCAGCTCATACTCCTTACCTCTATATCTCATTCAAGTTTGCACAATGATTCCACTTCCTTCTCTCATTCAGTTTTCAGATATGATCCCACTTTCCTCTCATCTCACAGTTTTCACATTATATCTCCACCTTTCCTTTCCATTCTTCATTCCCCAGGTTTGCGTTCAAGGCAAATATGATCTCCCACTTTCCTTCTATCTCATTCGATTGGTCCAAATATGATCTAGTCCCAACTTTCCTTCTATCTTCATTCCGAGCCTTTGTCAGGATTATCTTCCACTTTTTCCTCCACTCAATGCATTTCAAATATCTCCAACTTCCTTCGCATCCATTCAGTGAATCCACGCAAATATTATCTCCAATTCCCTCTCTAATCTCATTCAACTTTTCAGAATATCTTCCACTTTCCTTCTATCTCATTCAGTTTGTCAGATATGATCTCCAATTTCCTTCTATCTCATTCAGTTTGTCAGATATGATCTCCAATTTCCTTCTATCTCATTCCATTAGTCAGATCTGTAGCTCAGAAACAATGATCATTAGTAAAGACAGTTAACTGAACTTAACGTAGACTTCCTCTAATTTTCCTCCTTTGCAACTTACACCATAATATTTCCCTCCACTGCATATTAACATGTATGATTACATAAATAAATACATACATACTGTATTCATAATATATACAGTACCAGTCAAAAGTTTGGACACACCTACTCTTTCAATGGTTTTCTTTATTTTTACTATTTTCTACATTGTAGAAATTATAGTGAAGACATCAAAACTATGAAATAACACATATGGAGTCATGGAGTAAGCAAAAAAGTGTTAAAGAAATCAAATTGGGTTGAAGTCGGGTGAATGTGGAGGCCAGGTCATCTGATGCAGCACTCCATCACTCTCCTTATTGGTCAAATAGTCCCTTCACAGTCTAGAGGTGTGTTGGTCATTGTCCTGTTGAAAAACAAATGATAGTCCCACTAAGCGCAAACCAGATAGGATGGTGTATCGCTGCAGAATTTCCAGATTTCCACCAGTCTAATGTCCATTGCTCATGTTTCTTGGCCCAAGCAAGTCTCTTCTTATTATTGGTGTCCTTTAGTAGTGGTTTCTTTGCAGAAATTCGACCATGAAGGTCTGATTCACGTAGTCTCCTTTGAACAGTTGATGTTGAGATGTGTCTGTTTCTTGAACTCTGTGAAGCATTTATTTGGGCTGTAATTTCTGAGGCTGGTAACTCTAATGAACGTATCATCTGCAGCAGAGGTAACTCTGGGTCTTTCTTTCCTGTGGCGGTCCTCATGAGAGCCAGTTTCATCACAGCACTTTATGKTTTTTGCGATTGCACTTGAAGAAACTTTAAAAGTTCTTGAAATGTTCTTTATTGACAGACCTTCATGACTTAAAGTAATGATGGACTGCCATTTCTCTTTGCTTATTTGAGCTGTTCTTGCCATAATATGCACTTGGTCTTTTACCAAATAGGGTTGTCTTCTGTATACCACCCCTACCTTGTCACAACATAACTGATTAGCTCCAACGCATTAAGAAGGAAAGAAATTCCACAAATTCACTTTTAACAAGGCACACCTGTTAATTGAAATGCATTCCAGGTGACTACCTCATGAAGCTGGTTGAGAGATTGCCAAAAGTGTGAAAAGCTGTCATCAAGGCAGAGGGTGGCTACTTTGAAGAATCTAAAATATGAAATATATTTTGATTTGTTTAACACTTTTTGCTTACTACATAATTCCAAATATGTTATTTCATAGTTGTGATATATTCACTATTATTCAACCATCTAGAAAATATAAAAAATTAAGAAAATCTCTTGAATGAGTAGTTGTGTCCAAACTTTTGACTGGTACTGTATATATATGTAATTTAATCATAATATTTGCAATCTTTTCATCACTTTTTTATGCATTTTTGTATGCCACATTATTGTCACTGTTTGCCACAGCATTGTTCACAGTGAGAGGACCTCTCTGTCTCTCCATCAACCTCGCTCTCCTCTCTCCTCTGCAGGGTGAGCCTGGCAGGTCTGGTCGCCCCGGTGAGCGTGGCTCCGCCGGCCCTCAGGTGAGTGGCCCTTTAACCCCATAGATCAAGGGTCAGATGCTCCTATCCAAACAGACCTGGCTCTGATACCAAGTATGCATTCCAAATGGCTCCCTTTTCCATATGTAGTGCCAACAGGGCTCTGGTCAAAAGTAGTGCACTATATAGTAAATAGTGTGCTATTTAGATGCAGACCAAATATCAGTAGAGTATCTACAGGGTGGGATTTAAAGTAGAGTATATACAGGGTGGGATTTAAAGTAGAGTATCTACAGGGTAGGATGTAAAGTAGAGTATCTACAGGGTGGGATGTAAAGTAGAGTATCTACAGGGTGGGATTTAAAGTAGAGTATCTACAGGGTGGGATTTAAAGTAGAGTATCTACAGGGTGGGATTTAAAGTAGAGTTACTCGACTTTAATCCCAACCTGTAGATATTCTGCTTTAAATCCCACCCTGTAGAATACTCTTACTTTAAATCCCACCATGTAGATACTCTACTTTAAATCCCACCTGTAGACACTACTTTAAATCCACCCTGTAGAAACTCTACTTGAAATCCCACCCTGTAACACTCTACTTTAAATTCTACCCTGTAGATACCTACTTGAAATCCACCCTGTAGACACTCTACTGTATATCCCACCCTGTAGATACTCAACTTTAAGTCCACCCTGTAGACCA
>NC_036858.1:67549525-67557418 GCF_002910315.2 Salvelinus sp. IW2-2015 | reverse complement strand
GTGGGATTTAAAGTAGAGTATCTACAGGGTGGGATTTAAAGTAGAGTATATACAGTGTGGGATTTAAAGTAGAGTATCTACAGGGTGGGATTTAAAGTAGCGTATKATACAGGGTAGGATTTAAAGTAGTATATCTACAGGGTGGGACTTAAAGTTGAGTATCTACAGGGTGGGATTTAAAGTAGAGTATCTACAGGGTGGGATTTAAAGTAGAGTATCTACAGGGTGGGATTTAAAGTAGAGTAAATACAGTGTGGGATTTAAAGTAGAGTATCTACAGGGTGGGATTTAAAGTAGCGTATATAGAGGGTAGGATTTAAAGTAGAATATCTACAGGGTGGGACTTAAAGTTGAGTATCTACAGGGTGGGATGTAAAGTAGAGTATCTACAGGGTGGGATTTAAAGTTGAATTAGAACCATTCTAGTATATGGACATTAAAGTAAATAACCACTAATCCAAATTAAGTTAGTTTCAGCACTAAAAGACATACATTACATGAAGAATGAAAACTGTATGGTTTATGTCTGTTATGAAGACCAGTCCACAACATTCCTTATCCTGCCCTACAGGGTGCTCGTGGAACCCCTGGAACTCCTGGCCTCCCCGGCATCAAGGGACACAGAGTGAGTAATCGAGGGGTGACATGAGGATGCTCCAGGGTGAAGTTTCCCCTAGGTACAGATCTAGGATCAGCTGGCTCCCGAAATCCTATCCCTAACCAGTAGTAGTGGAAATGTATAACTGATGCAAGAATAGCGACTAGGGAAAACTTCACCCTACTCCCATGATGATATGACAGCCATGACACTACTACATTCCTACATTAAACTCTTAATCATACAGAATGGCTCCTAACCTAAAAAATGCTCTTTGATTTCCTTCCCAGGGTTTCAATGGAATGGATGGTGCCAAGGGAGACGGTGGCCCAGCTGGCCCTAAGGTTAGAGGTCAATCTAATGATATCTATCACAATGTACGTCTATCGTTATCTGTTCTGGAGAACTCATCTGTTCCCTCTGACCACAGGGAGAGGGTGGTTCCCCTGGATCCAGCGGTAACTCCGGTGCTATGGTGAGTATCCTGTGCCAATGACAAATACACTTTGATATGATTTGAGTAATGCTCTCGTCTCAATAAACATATTGGAGGCCATTAACTCTTAGGAACTTTAAAGACATCAACCTGCCTTCCAGTAGTAGTAATTACTAAATAATGTTTTCTGAACAAAACATTACGGTCAGGTAAAAGTAGCAAGCCTCTGACAATGTTTAGTCATTACTGTATTCTCTAGCTTTACTGAACTCCCACTCTTCCTCCCTCTCGTCCTCCCTTTGCTTCCTCCCTATCTTCCTGCCTCTCTTCCTCCCTGTGCTTCCATCCCTCTCTTCCTCCCTCTGCTTCCTCCTTCTCTTCCTCCCTTTGCTTCCTCCCTATCTTCCTGCCTATCTTCCTCCCTCTGCTTCCTCCCTCTCTTCCTCCTTCTCTTCCTCCCTCTGCTTCTTCCCTCTCTTCCTCCCTTTGCTTCATCCCTCTCTTCCTCTCTCTGCTTCCCCCCTCTCTTCCTCCCTTCGCTTCATCCCTCTCTTCCTTCCTCTGCTACCTCCCTCTGCTTCCTCCCTCTCTTCCTCCCTCTCTTCCTCTCTCTATCTTTCTCCATCTGCTTCCTCCCCCTCTTCCTTCCTCTGCTTCCTTCCTCTCTTCCTCCCTCTCTYCMTCCTTCTKCTTCCTCCCTMTCTTCCTSCCTCTCTTCCTCCCTCTGCGTCCTCCCTCTCTTCCTCCTTCTCTTCCTCCCTCTGCTTCCTTCCTCTCTTCCTCCATCTGCTTCCTCCCTCCCTGCCTCCCTTTGCTTCATCCCTCTCTTCCTCCCTCTGCTTCCTCCCTCTATTTCCTCCCTCTCTTCCTCTCTCTCTCTTTYYCYWTCTGCTTCCTCCCTCTCTTCCTCCCTCCCTTCCTCCCTCTGCTTCCTTCTTCTCTTCTTCCCTCTCTTCATCCCTCTGCTTTCCTCCCTCTCTTCCTCTCTCTGCTTCCTCCCTCTCGTCCTCCCTCTGCTTCCTCCACCTGCTTCCTTCCACTCTTCCTCTTCCTAGGGTGCTCGTGGTCTTCCTGGTGAGAGAGGCCGCCCCGGACCCGCTGGCCCTTCTGTAAGTGAATTGAATGTAATTATAAACTGGGTGGTTCGAGCCCTGAATGCTGATTGGCTGACAGCCGTGGTATATCAGACCATATACCACGGGTATGACAAAACATGTATTTTTACTGAATAGCAGCAATATCGCAAACATTATCTAGAATGACACAGAAAAGTCAGTGACTTGTTGTCATATAGTATAAAGTATTGCTGCAGTATCCCTAAAGATGTTCATGCCCATGTCTGGCTTTTGGAATACTTATTAAAGAATTGTCATAACAGTGTAATACCCTCTTCCTCTAGGGTGGCCGTGGTAATGATGGTAACTCTGGTCCTGCTGGATCCCCTGTAAGTATCTTTATTACTGGTGACTAATCCTACCTGTCGTAGCAAGTCAGAGTACACCACTCAGTGCCATGTGTTAGTCCTGACTATGTTAGCTAAATAATGTTTATTTAATCTCTTCAGGGACCCACTGGCCCATCTGGTTCCCCTGGATTCCCCGGAGGCGCTGGAGCTAAGGTATGTTATAGCCCCCACCCCAAACCCCTACCCCTGAACACCTACCCCTAAACCCCAAACTCCCACCCCAAACCCCTACACCTCAACCTAATCCACATGTTGCTTCCAAATTTTCTCTCAATTGGATAGCATTGGATAGAGCCAGTTTCACCTATATTTCTTACGCCAGTCCTTTCCTCTCAAATCCATGAAGGGAAGTGAACAAGTGCAGACTTAGGGCAGAAGGGTAGAGAATTGTGACACAGATTGAGAACCTGATCTGATACAGGTAGTGGCCACCAGATGGCATATGATGACCTCGTGGAACACCTCCGTCCTGTCCCTTTACCGTAGACTACTGTAATGTACAGACCTCTATTAGAGAGGAAACAGTGAGAGACTACTGTAATGTACAGACCTCTATTAGAGAGGAAACAGTGAGACTACAAATAATGTTTATTTCTCTTCAGGGACCCACTGGCCCATCTGGTTCCCCTGGATTCCCCGGAGGCGCTGGAGCTAAGGTATGTTATAGCCCCCACCCCAAACCCCTACCCCTGAACACCTACCCCTAAACCCCAAACTCCCACCCCAAACCCCTACACCTCAACCTAATCCACATGTTGCTTCAAATTTTTCTCTCAATTGGATAGCATTGGATAGAGCCAGTTTCACCTATATTTTCTTACGCCAGTCCTTTCTCTCAAATCCATGAAGGGAAGTGAACAAGTGCAGACTTAGGGCAGAAGGGTAGAGAATTGTGACACAGATTGGAACCTGATCTGATACAGGTAGTGGCCACCAGATGGCATATGATGACCTCGTGGAACACCTCCGTCCTGTCCTTTACCGTAGACTACTGTAATGTACAGACCTCTATTAAGGAGGAAACAGTGAGAGACTACTGTAATGTACAGACTCTATTGAGAGGAAACAGTGAGACTACTGTATGTACAGACCTCTATTAGAGAGGAAACAGTGAGACTACTGTAATGTACAGACCTCTATTAGAGAGGAAACAGTGAGACTACTGTATGTACAGCCTCTATTAGAGAGGAAACAGTGAGAGACTACTGTAATGTACAGACCTCTATTAGAGAGGAAACAGTGAGACTACTGTAATGTACAGACCTCTATTAGAGAGGAAACAGTGGGAGACTACTGTAATGTACAGACCTCTATTAGAGAGGAAACAGTGAGAGACTACTGTAATGTACAGACCTCTATTAGAGAGGAAACAGTGGGAGACTACTGTAATGTACAGATTATCTATTAGAGGGAAACAGTGAGAGACTACTGTATTGTACAGACTCTATTATGGAGGAAACAGTGAGCTACTGTAATGTACAGATCTCTATTAGAAGGAAACAGTGGGAGACTACTGTAATGTACAGACCTCTATTAGAGAGGAAACAGTAGAGACTACTGTAATGTACAGACCTCTATTAGAGAGGAAACAGTGGGGACTACTGTAATGTACAGACCTCTATTAGAGAGGAAACAGTGAGAGACTACTGTAATGTACAGATCTCTATAGAGAGGAAACAGTGGGAGACTACTGTAATGTACAGACCTCTATTAGAGAGGAACAGTGAGAGACTACTGTAATGTACAGACTCTTATTAGAGAGGAAACAGTGAGACTACTGTAATGTACAGACCTCTATTAGAGAGGAAACAGTGAGAGACTACTGTAATGTACAGACCTCTATTAGAGAGGAACAGTGAGAGACTACTGTAATGTACAGATCTCTATTAGAGAGGAAACAGTGGGAGACTACTGTAATGTACAGACCTCTATTAGAGAGGAACACAGTGAGACTACTGTAATGTACAGACCTCTATTAGAGAGGAAACAGTGAGACTACTGTAATGTACAGACCTCTATTAGAGAGGAAACAGTGAGAGACTACTGTAATGTACAGATCTCTATTAGAGAGGAAACAGTGGGAGACTACTGTAATGTACAGACCTCTATTAGAGAGGAAACAGTGAGACTACTGTAATGTCCAGACCTCTATTAGAGAGGAACAGTAAGAGACTACTGTAATGTACCAGATCTCTATTAGAGAGGAAACAGTGAGAGACTACTGTAATGTACAGACTCTATTAGAGAGGAAACAGTGAGAGACTACTGTAATGTACAGACCTCTATTAGAGAGGAAACAGTGAGACTACTGTAATGTACAGCCCTCTATTAGAGAGGAAACAGTGAGGACTACTGTAATGTCAGATCTCTATTAGCGAGGAAACAGTGAGAGTACTGTAATGTACAGACCTCTATTAGAGAGGAAACAGTGAGAGACTACTGTAATGTACAGACCTCTATTAGAGAGGAAACAGTGGGAGACTACTGTAATGTACAGACCTCTATTAGAGAGGAAACAGTGAGACTACTGTAATGTAAAGACCTCTATTAGAGAGGAACAGTGAGACTACTGTAATGTACAGACCTTATTAGAGAGGAACAGTGGGACTACTGTAATGTACAGACCTCTATTAGAGAGGAAACAGTAGGAGACTACTGTAATGTACAGACCTCTATTAGAGAGGAAAACAGTGAGAGACTACTGTAATGTACAGATCTCTATTAGAGAGGAAAAAGTGGAGACTACTGTAATGTGACACTCTATTAGAGAGGAAACAGTGAGACTACTGTAATGTACAGACCTCTATTAGAGAGGAAACGTGAGCCTACTGTAATGTACAGATCTCTATTAGAGAGGAAACAGTGAGAGACTACTGTAATGTACAGATCTCTATTAGAGAGGAACAGTGGGAGACTACTGTAATGTACAGACCTCTATTAGAGAGGAAACAGTGAGACTACTGTAATGTAAGACTCTATTAGAGAGGAAACAGTGAGACTACTGTAATGTACAGATCTCTATTGAGAGGAAACAGTGAGAGACTACTGTAATGTACAGATCTCTATTAGAGAGGAACAGTGAGACTACTGTAATGTACAGACCTCTATTAGAGAGGAAACATGGAGGAGTGAACAACTGAATTTGTATCAATAGGAATAAATAAACATAACACATAAAAACGAACAATGATTAATTATATTCCTACATATTGTAACATCAGTTTCAAAGAATGTGATCATCCAGCACCCTCCTAATGTCTCTCTGCTGTCCCTTTAGGGAGAGACCGGTCCTCAGGGAGGCCGTGGTCAGACGGACCCCAAGGATTCGTGGAGAGCCCGGTAACCCTGGACCGCTGGTGCTGCTGGACCCTCTGTGAGTACTGTTGTGCATGGTTGCCCTTAAATGCTTATATTATTATTTGTCCTGGTTGCTTGTGCTTGTAAGTCCTTATCTTATATTGCTTATATATCATTATCTTTATATAGGTCTTTATCCTTATATATGTGTATATGCTTATGTTTACCCTCATAGTACACGTTTAACCTCTGACCCTGAGTTTACTGTAAGATAATGTCCCCCCTCTCTTCCCGCTCTTTTCTGTAACCAAACAGGGTGCCCGGAAGTGATGGCCAGTCAGGAGGCAAGGGTGCCACTGTAAGTATGAGTCTTGTGGATACATCTATCTGAAGATCTATGATTGATTATGTTCAAATGAACACTGGTAATACTATACGTAATATACTAATGATAATAAATGCCATTTAGTAGATGCTTCTATGCAAGCCATTAAGACTGTAGTAGGTGGAAAGCCATTAGATGAGTGTGAACATAGTGTAGTATGTAGAAAGCCATTAGACTGTAGTTGTAGAAAGCCATTAAGATGTAGTAGAAAGCATTAAGACTGTAGTATGTGGAAAGCCATTAAGACTGTAGTATGTAGAAAGCCATTAAGACTGTAGTATGTGGAAAGCCATTAAGACTGTAGTATGTAGAAGCCATTAAGACTGTAGTATGTAGAAAGCCATAACTGTATATGTAGAAGCCATTAAGACTGTAGTATGTGGAAAGCCATTAAGACTGTAGTAATGTGAAGCCATTAGGACTGTAGTATGTGAAAGCCATTAAGACTGTAGTATGTAGAAAGCCATTAAGACTGTAGTATGTAGAAAGCCATTAAGACTGTAGTATGTGGAAAGCCATTAAGACTGTAGTATGTGAAAGCCATTAAGACTGTAGTATGTGGAAGCATAATAAGGACATTAAGACTGTAGTATGTAGAAAGCCATTAAGACTGTAGTATGTGGAAGCCATTAAGACTGTAGTATGTAGAAAGCCATTAAGACTGTAGTATGTAGAAGCCATTAGCTGTATATGTGGAAGCCATTAAGACTGTAGTATGTAGAAAGCCATTAAGACTGTAGTATGTTAGAAAGCCATTAAGACTGTAGTATGTAGAAAGCCATAAGACTGTAGTATGTGGGAAGCCATTAAGACTGTAGTATGTAGAAAGCCATTAAGACTGTAGTATGTGGGAAGCCATTAAGACTGTAGTATGTAGAAAGCCATTTAAGACTTGTAGTATGTAGAAAGCCATTAAGACTGTAGTATGTAGAAAGCCATTAAGACTGTAGTAATGTAGAAAGCCATTAAGACTGTAGTATGTAGAAAGCATTAAGACTGTAGTATGTAGAAGCATAGACTGTATATGTAGAAGCCATTAAGACTGTAGTATGTGGAAAGCCATTAAGACTGTAGTATGTGGGAAGCCATTAAGACTGTTAGTATGTAGAAAGCATTAAGACTGTAGTATGTGGGAAGCCATTAAGACTGTAGTATGTAGAAAGCCATTAAGACTGTAGTATGTGGGAAGCCATTAAGACTGTAGTATGTGGGAAGCCATTAAGACTGTAGTATGTGGGAAGCCATTAAGACTGTAGTATGTGGGAAGCCATTAAGACTGTAGTATGTGGGAAGCCATTAGACTGTAGTATGTAGAAAGCCATTAAGACTGTAGTATGTAGAAAGCCATTAAGACTGTAGTATGTAGAAAGCCATTAAGACTGTAGTATGTGGGAAGCCATTAAGACTGTAGTATGGTGGAGCCATTAAGACTGTAGTATGTAGAAGCCATTAAGACTGTAGTATGTGGGAAGCCATTAGACTGTAGTATGTAGAAAGACTTAAGACTGTAGTATGTAGAAAGCCATTAAGACTGTAGTATGTAGAAGAATAGGCCATTAAGACTGTAGTATGTAGAAAGCCATTAAGACTGTAGTTATGTAGAAAGCCATTAAGACTGTAGTATGTAGAAAGCATTAAGACTGTAGTATTGTAGAAAGCCATTAAGACTGTAGTATGTAGAAAGCCATTAAGACTGTAGTATGTAGACAGCT
>NC_036858.1:67542242-67549500 GCF_002910315.2 Salvelinus sp. IW2-2015 | reverse complement strand
GACTTACTGTAATGTACAGACCTCTATTAGAGAGGAAACAGTGAGACTACTGTAATGTACAGACCTCTATTTAGAGAGGAAAACAGTGAGAGACTACTGGTAATGTACAGACTCTATTAGAGAGGAAACAGTGAGACTACTGTAATGTACAGACCTCTATTAGAGAGGAAACAGTGGGAGACTACTTGTAATGTACAGACCTCTATTAGAGAGGAAACAGTGAGAGACTACTGTAATGTACAGACCTCTATTAGAGAGGAAACAGTGAGGAACTACTGTAATGTACAGACTCTATTAGAGAGGAAACAGTGGAGAGCTCACTGTAATGTACAGACCTCTATTAGGGAGGAAACAGTGACTACTGTAATGTACAGACCTCTATTAGAGAGGAAACAGTGGGGACTACTGTATGTACAGACCTCTATTAGAGAGGAAACAGTGGAGACTACTAATGTACAGACTCTATTAGAGAGGAAACAGTGGGAGACTACTGTAATGTACAGACTCCTATTAGAGAGAAACAGTGAGAGACTACTGTATGTACAGATCTCTATTAGAGAGGAAACAGTGGGAGACTACTGTAATGTACAGACCCTATTAGAGAGGAAACAGTGGAGAGACTACTGTAATGTACAGACTCTATTAGAGAGGAAACAGTGGAGACTACTGTAATGTACAGACCTCTATTAGAGAGGAACAGTGAGAGACTACTGTAATGTACAGACTTATTAGAGAGGAAACAGTGGAGACTACTGTAATGTACAGATTCTATTAGAGAGGAAACAGTGGGAGACTACTGTAATGTACAGACCTCTATTAGAGAGAACAGTGAGACTACTGTAATGTACAGACTCTATTAGAGAGGAAACAGTGAGAACTACTGTAATGTACAGACCTCTATTAGAGAGGAAACAGTGAGAGACTACTGTAATGACAAGATTCTATTAGAGAGGAAACAGTGGAGACTACTGTAATGTACAGACTCTATTAGAGAGGAAACAGTGAGACTACTGTAATGTACAGACCTCTATTAGAGAGGAAACAGTAGAGACTACTGTAATGTACAGACTCTATTAGAGAGGAAACAGTGAGAGACTACTGTAATGTACAGACTCTATTAGAGAGGAAACAGTGAGAGACTACTGTAATGTACAGACCTCTATTAGAGGAAACAGTGAGAGACTACTGTAATGTACAGACCTCTAATTAGAGAGGAAACAGTGAGAGACTACTGTAATGTACAGATCTCTATTAGCGAGGAAACAGTGAGAGACACTGTAATGTACAGACCTCTTTAGAGAGAAAGGAGAGACTACTGTAATGTACAGACCTCTATTAGAGAGAAACAGTGGAGACTACTGTAATGTACAGACCTCTATTAGAGAGGAAACAGTGAGAGCTACTGTAATGTACAGACTCTATTAGAGAGGAAAAGTGAGACTACTGTAATGTACAGACTCTAAGAGAGGAACAGTGGAGACTACTGTAAGTGTACAGACTCTATTAGAGAGGAAACAGTAGGAGACTACTGTAATGTACAGACCTCTATTAGAGAGGAAACAGTGAGAGACTACTGTAATGTACAGACTTATTAGAGAGGAAACAGTGGGAGACTACATGTAATGTACAGACCTCTATTAGAGAGAGAACAGTGAGACTACTGTAATGTACAGACCTCTATTAGAGAAGGACAGTGAGACTACTGTAATGTACGACTCTATTAGAGAGGAAACAGTGAGAGACTACTGTAACAAAACAAAAAAGAACTAATGTACAGATCTCTATTAGAGAGGAAACAGTGGAGACTACTGTAATGTACAGACCTCTATTAGAGAGGAAACAGTGAGACTACTGTAATGTACAGACCTCTATTAGAAGAGGAAACAGTGAGACTACTGTAATGTACAGATCTCTATTAGAGAGGAAACAGTGAGAGACTACTGTAATGTACAGATCTCTATTAGAGAGGAACAGTGAGACTACTGTAATGTACAGACCTCTATTAGAGAGGAAACAGTGGAGGAGTGAACAACTGAAATTGTACTCAATAGGAATAATATAAACATAACACATAAAAGAAACTGATTAATTATATTCCTACATATTGTAACATCAGTTTCAAAGAATGTGTTATCCAGCACCTCCTAATGTCCTCTCTGCTGTCCCTTTAGGGAGAGACCGGTCCTCAGGGAGGCCGTGGTCAGACGGACCCCAAGGATCTCGTGGAGAGCCCGGTAACCCTGGACCGCTGGTGCTGCTGGACCCTCTGTGAGTACTGTTGTGCATGGTTGCCCTTAAATGCTTATATTATTATTTGTCCTGGTTGCTTGTGCTTGTAAGTCCTATCTTATATATGCTTATATATCATTATCTTTATATAGGTCTTTATCCTTATATATGTGATAATGCTTATGTTTACCCTCATAGTACACCGTTTAACTCTGACCCCTGAAGTTTACTGTAAGATAATGTCCCCCTCTCTTTCCGCTCTTTTCTGTAACCAAACAGGGTGCCCCGGAAGTGATGGCCAGTCAGGAGGCAAGGGTGCCACTGTAAGTATGAGTCTTGTGGATACATCTATCTGAAGATCTATGATTGATTATGTTCAAAAGAAAGCCATTAAGACTGTAGTATGTAGAAAGCCATTAAGACTGTAGTATGTGCATGCATACGGGTGTTGGTGCATTAACGTGTGTGTTCTCTTGTCCATCCCATAGGGTGCTGTTGGTATCTCTGGTGCTCCTGGTTTCCCAGGATCCCGTGGCCCCGCTGGACCTCCCGGAGCTGGTGGTGGCCCCGGCCCCAAGGGTAACCATGTGAGTACCACTGTTACGATCACTATCTAGTAGATTGATCAAATAGCATTTCATGTATAAGTTTGCAGCACTAGTCCATTTTGTGATGTGCTTGGGCTGTTTTCATCAAGCAGTGGTGGTGAGTATTGCTTTGTAAATTGATACTACGCAGAATCCAATAGAACACAGTCATTTAATGCATATCTATGGATGTATAAAAACAATTAAACGTGTGTAGCACTACACTCCATTTTGTGATGTGTATATGGACCAGGAATTAGTGGTGAGTGTTAGCTGATGTGCAGTGGAGGAGGCTGAGGGGAGGATGGCTCATAATAATGGCTGGAATGGAGCAAATCACATGGAAACCATGTTTGATATATTTCATACCATTCCACCTATTCCGCTCCAGCCATTACCATGAGCCCGTCCTCCACAATAAAGGTGCCACCAACCTCCAGTGCTGATGTGATTTGTTTGTTTTCCCTACAGGGTGAGCAAGGAGCCCAAGGCTCCAAGGGAGAGCCCGGCGTAAAGGGAGAGCCTGTAAGTTGGACCGCCTTTATTTATAACTTATGGAAATATTTATTTAACAAGCAGCTGACCATGTCTCAAAACATTTAGTGCTGATTTCCGGGACATAGATTAAGCAAGCCCAGTTGTGGACCAAAAAGCATGTTCACTGGAGAATCTCCAATGACATAGGTTTTTTGTCCAGGATTATGCTTAATCTGTGTCTGGGAAACCGGACCACAGGTCTCTAACCCAGGGATAGACACCTGTTTCTTCTGGAGGTATTGTTAGACAGGTGAGTTTACTACAGGTCTCTAACCCAGGGATAGACACCTACTTTCATTAAGCACATAGTGAATGTCAGACATTGAAAATAGAGAGAACTTAAGTTTACACACTCGTTTAACCCTGAACTGAAGTTTCTGTAGAGATATGTCCTCCACCTCTTTCACCCGCTTTCTCATCCTTAACCAAAACAGGGTGAGCCCGGAAGTGATGAGTCGGAGGCAGGGTGCACTAAGGTATTACGTTTTATATACGGACTACATTAGTGAAGATCTTGTTCGCTTTGCTTCAATATGAAACTGGTAATAATAGATATTATATGATAATAATCCTAGGAATACCTAATTGTAATTGAAAAGAATGCACATTTAGATCGTGCTTTTTAACTTGACAATGCCATTAAGAAAGAGACTGTAGTATTTGAAAAAAAACAGACAAAAAAAAAAAACGGAAGCCATTAGACTGTGTATGTAGAAAGCATTAGACTGTAGTATGTAGAAAGCCATTAAGACTGTAGTATGGTGAAAAGCCATTAAGACTGTAGTATGTAGAAAGCCATTAAGACTGTAGTTTGTAGGATAAGGACCATTAAGACTTGTAGTATGTAGAACACATTAAGACTGTAGTATGTATAGATAAGCCATTCGTATGTAGTATGTAGAACATTAAGAGTGTAATGTGGGAAGCCATTAAGACTGTAGTATGTATAACCCAGATTTAAGACTGGTAGTTGTGGGAAGCCATAAGACTGGTCGTATGTAGAAAGCCATTAGATTGTAGTTGTGGAATTTATGCCATAAGACTGTAGTATGTAGACATAGCATTAAGACTCTTAGTTTCATGTGGGAAAGTCTCATCTCAGAGGTTAGCTCGATAGTCAATTAGTACTGTGTACTCGCTAGAAATGCCTGTAAGACTGTGTATGTTAGATACAGGAGTACCACTCCCATAGTAAGTTTCCGACTGTAAGGGTAAAATATGCTAGACAATAACGCATATAGTTATGTTTAGTCCAATGAATGAACGTGGGACAGCATGGGAATGCCCGAGGTTCGTTAGTTGATGTAGATAGAAGAACATATGTGTTTTCATGTTTAAGGGATGTATGTGTGATTCGTTTGACATTAAGCGACTGTAGATTTAGACACCGACATTAAAGATCTGTAGTATGTCGATGCTTATAGCAGTTAAGCGACTGTAGATAAATGTAGGGAAGTCCGTATAGATGTATGATGATAGAAAAAAGCATTAATGACTTGTGTATGAATGGGATGGCCATTAAGATGGGATGGTAGTAATGGGTAGAGAAGCATTAAGCCGATGTAGTATTGGGCGAGCTATAAAGACCGTAGTTGATAGGGGAAGAGCATTAAGACTGTGTATGGGATGGGTGAAAGAACAATTAGAGACTGTATATGTGGGACGCATTAGCTGGGTCACTGGGAAGGTTCAGCTTAGATCGAGTAGTTGTGTAGAAGCATTAGAATTGTAGTATATGATAGAAGAACATTAGATGTAGTATGTATGAAAGCCGATTAAGACTAGTAGTATGTGAGAGTAAGACGCTTAGACTGATAGTTATGTTGGATTAATTTGCCATTTAAGATCGGTAGATGATGTAGAAGCAATTAGATGTATATGCTGGGCTTAGAGATCAAGGGCTTCACATTAGAGACTGTACGTGTCCTGTAGGAACCTAGAGATTAGATGTACGACGACTGTGTATGTACGAAAATGGACCTACCATCTATTAACGACTGTAGATATGTGAGGACAGCCTTAGAATGTAGGTATGTAGAATGTTAGCCATTCAGCATGTATATGTAGAACAAGTTTGATTAATATCGTAGTATTGTTTACAAAGCCAGTTAAGATCGTTATGTAGAAGCCGAATTGAGGACTGTAGTGGCATATGCTAGCATGATGGGACTCTAATATGTTAGATGATTAGTAGAAGCAAGCATTAGAACTAGTTAATATGTGAGAGTACGCATTGGATTACAGAGAAAAGTAGTCACTGTGCACTCGCATAAAGACGAGATATTGTGCATTAAGGCTAGTGTAGTAGTTCTTTTTGTTTCCGTGATCCCAATACGGGAATGCTCTGTGGTATCATAGCTGTGTGACTTATGGCCCTGGTTTCCTCCCAGGAAACCTCCCGTGGCTGATTGCTCCCCTCATGGTGGACCTATCCGGAGCACTCGGTGTCGCGCTCCTCTCTCATCTCACGAAAACCCCTCCCACCGACCACCCTTACCCCCACAGCACCCATTTAGCGTAAGCAAAGCAATCCATCCGACTCCTCCGGCACCAAAAGGGTAACAATGCTTTGCAGTACCTCCGTTTATGTACTCTATCGACTAACTTATGTAGAACCATTGCATCAACTAGCTTTTCATGCTATTTACCCCAGTATTGCGGCAAGGCGCGCATTAGTCCTCCTATTTGTGATGTGCTTGGGCTGTTTTCATCAAGCAGATGGTGGTGAGTATTGGCTTTGTAAATTGATACTAAGCAGATCAATGACATTAGTCTTGTAATGCATATCTTGGATGTATACAACAAATATTAAACGTGTGTGTTGCACTAACTCCATTTGTGATGTGTATATGGACAGGAGTTAGTGTGATGTTGCTGATGGCGTGGCAGAGTGGAGGAGGCTAGGGGGAGGATGGCTCATAATAATGGCTGGAATGGAGAAATCAAACATGGAACATACGTTCTAGTTGTATATATTTCCATAATTTCCTATTCCGCTCACCAACCATCGCATGAGCCCGTCCTCCACAATAAAGGTGCCCACCTCCAGTGTGATAAGTGATTTGTTTGTTTCCCTACAGGGGAGCAGCGGAGCCCAAGGTCAAGCGCGGAGCCCCAGTCTCCGCCGTAAAGGAGAGCCTGTAAGTTGGAACCGGCTTTATTTATAACTTATGGAAATATTTATTTAACAAGCAGCTTGACAATGTCTCAAAACATTTAGTGCTGATTTCCGGGACATAGATTAAGAAGCCCAGTTGTGGACGAAAGCATGTTCACATGGAGAATCTCCATGACATAGTTTTTTGTCCAGGATTTGTTATACTCTGTGTCTGGTGAAACGAGCAGCACCACAGGTTCTTACGAGGATAAGAAAAGACACCTGTTTCTTGAATGGAGGTATGTGTCTAGGACGAAGGATGAGTTTTATAGCAGGTATCGGTACCCAGGGATACAGACACCTGTTTCTTTGGAGGCTATTGAAATATAGACCAGTAGTGAGTTTATAAGTATTATAAATTTCACAGGGATAGACAAGTGGTTTTCTTCTAGTTCAAGTTATAGTTAAAGCCCTTGTGAGTGTACGGTAGTGTCTTTAACCAGTTGATAGCGCTGACACGATGTTCTACTTTCCTGGAGGTAAATTGTTAAGTTCCACAGGCTGTGAGTTCTATAACTACAAAGGGTTCTGTACCCTATATGGACACATCCTTATTACGTCATATTTTCAAATATGTGGTTTTTCCTGGTCCTGGCGGACATAACTTCGACCCCCACCAACGTCTCGAGCACCCTCTGGGGAAGGAGGGACAAGAGGTGCGAGTCGAGTGAGCCTGGTGGCGGTGGTGGTGTTGGGGAAAACCCCTGGGGAGCGTGTACGTTACAGCACCACAAACCACCCCAGCGAT
>NC_036858.1:67527032-67540004 GCF_002910315.2 Salvelinus sp. IW2-2015 | reverse complement strand
TGTTTCTTCTGGAGGTATTGTTTAGACAGGTTGCGTTTAACTAACTAGGTCTCTAACGCAGGGATTAGTGACACCTGGTTTTTTCTGAGGTATTGTCTAAGAAGGTGCAGTTTTACTAGCAGGTCTCTGAACCAGGGATAGACACCTGTTTTCTTCTGGAGGTATTGTTAACCAGGTGAGTTTACTAGCAGGTCTCTAACCCAGGGATGACACTGTTTTTCTTCTGGAGGTATTGTTAGACAGGTGAGTTTACTACAGGTCTTCTAACCAGGGATAGACACCTGTTTTTTCTGGAGGTATTTGTTAAACAGGTGAGTTTACTACAGGTCTCTTAACCCAGGGATAGACACTGTTTTTCTGAAGGTATTGTTTAGACAGGTGAGTTTACTACAGTCTTAACCCAGGGATAGACACCTGTTTCTTCTGAAGGTATTGTTAGAACAGGTGAGTTTACTACAGGTCTCTAACCGAGGGATAGACACCTGTTTTCTTTCTGGAGGTTATTGTTAGACAGGTGGAGTTTACTACAGGTCCTCTAACCAGGGATAGACCACCTGTTTCTTCTGGAGTATTGTTAGACAGGTGAGTTTACTACAGGTTCTAACCCAGGGATAGACACTGTTTTCTTTGAGGTATTGTTAGACGGTGAGTTTACTACAGGTCTCTAACCAGGGATAGACCACCTGTTTTTCTTTGAAGGTATTGTTAGACAGGTGAGTTTACTACAGGTCTCTACCAGGGATAGACACCTGTTTCTTCTGGAGGTTAATTGTTTAGACAGGTGAGTTTACTACAGGTCTCTAACCCAGGGATAGACACCTGTTTCTTCTGAAGGTATTGTTAGACAGTGAGTTTACTACAGGTCTCTAACCCAGGGATAAGACACCTGTTTCTTCTGAAGGTATTGTTTAGACAGGTGAGTTTTACTACAGGTCTCTAACCGGGATAGACCTTGTTTTCTTCTGAAAGGTATTTGTTAGACAGGTGAGTTTACTAACAGGTCTCTAACCCAGGGATAGACACCTGTTTTCTGGAGGTATTGTTAAGACAGGTGAGTTTTACTACAGGTCTCTAACCCAGGGATAGACACCTGTTTCTTCTGGAAGGTATTGTTAGACAGGTGAGTTTTACTAAGTCTCTAACCAGGGATAGAACCTGTTTCTTCTGGAGGTATTGTTAGACAGGTGAGTTTACTACAGGTCTCTACCAGGGATAGACACCTGTTTCTTCTGGAGGTATTGTTAGACAGGTGAGTTTATATACAGGTCTCTAACCCAGGGATAGACACCTGTTTTCTTCTGAAGGTATTGTTAACAGGTGAGTTTACTACAGGTCTCTAACCCAGGTGATAGACACCTGTTTCTTCTGGAGGTATTGTTAAACAGGTGAGTTTACTACAGGTCTGACTCTATCCCTTCCTCCTCTTTTTCAAACAGGGTCTTCTGGCCCGCGACCACTCAGCCCCCTTCTTCCATGTCAGATACCCCTTCTCTGATGTGCCCCTACTCATAAGAACTATGTCCCTACACAGACAGATTCGTTTTAAAGTTGTGTTTTGTTATCTCCATATGAGTCCAGTAAATGACCATATAGATTTTCGAATATGAAAAAGCAACAACCAACCATCAGAGCCTCAGTCACTGGTCTATACTAGACCATGTGCATAGAATACCTTTCATTCCCAGGGGACACTGATTGTCAGTCAAGCCTTGACTTTGTGATATGGTGTGCCTGTGCCATGGTCCACTGTGTAATACAGTGTGTCGGTCCTGTTTCTTCCAACAGGGAATGCCTGGTATGCGTGGTTTCCCCGGCTCTGATGGAGCTGCCGGTGGCAAGGTGAGTCAATTGTCCAATATAATAATAATAATAATAATAATAATGACAGTAATAGTTGAACAGTAAACTATAAAGTCCATGTGAAGAAACATGACCCCTGGTGTTTAGACCATGTTAGGCCATACATGAAATTGCCAAGAGGCATTGGAAGCTTCAAAGCAGAACATTGTATTGAACCAAATTAAATTCAGCCGATGAGCAAAAACATCCTTATCCTTGAAGCTAGAATCCTTAATTGAAACAACAACAACAATGCCGACAGACCGCCTCTGTTTTGGTAAAAAGCTGAGGGATGGGCCTGGAGAAATATAACCACTTTCCAATTCATAGACATKGATGCATGGGCTTACTCTCCATGATATTAAATCATAGTTTTAACAATGTTTTGAGGCTATACAGTGTTTGTTTACCTTTACATTGTTTACAAACATTGGAATATTTTTGCGTTCCGTTGAACTAAGCGCATGAGGCAAGTTATATTCAAGTTATATTCTTCAAGAATCAATGTGTAACGGTTGTTCTCCTCCTCGTCTGAGGAGGAGCATGGATCGGACCAAAACGCAGCTTGTGTGGAATACATAATGAATTTATTTAAACAAGACGAACACGAAGCACACTTGAGAAATTACAAAACAATAAATGACGTAGACCGACCTGAACATGAGAACTTACAGAACACGAAGAACGCACGAACAGGAACAGACTAGACAAACGAAACAGTCCCGTGTGGTACAGACACGGAAGACAATCACCCACAAACAAACGGTGTGAACAGCGTACCTTTATATGGTTCTCAATCAGAGGAAACGTCAAACACCTGTCCCTGATTGAGAACCATATAAGGCTAATTACCAATGAACCTAAACATAGAAACACATAACATAGACTGCCCACCCGTCCTGGCCAACTAAACAAAGCTAAACAAAGGAAAATAAGGTCAGGAACGTGACACAATGGGTATATATCATTCATTTAGAAATTCAAAAATGGRTGTAACAACTGCAGATTGTAGCTTTAAATATGCTCACTGAATGTGTCTTGGTGGCTTGGTTACCCTCACAGAGCACTATTTCATCTCTAAGCCCTGAAGCTGACCATAATGCTTGCCTATCAAAACTTGACACAGACATCACCAATTAACCTTCCCATGTGATAGGGTGGCCCTGGTGAGCGTGGAGCCAATGGACCAATGGGAGCCCAAGGTGCCACTGGTGAGGCTGGTCGCCCCGGGGAGCCTGGCATGCCTGGATCCAAGGTGAGTGTCACCTATTCACATCTCTCTCTCTCTCTCTCTCTCTCTCTCTCTCTCTCTCTCTCTCTCTCTCGCTATCACACCCCCTATCACACCCGCTACAACCCCCGCAATAACACCCACTATAACACCCGCTATAACACCCACTATAACACCCGCTATAACACCCGGTATAACACCCACTATAACACCCTCTATAACACCCGCTATAACACCCGCTATAACACTCACTATAACATCTGCTATAACACCTGCTATAACACCCGCTATAACATCTGCTGTAACACCTGCTATAACACCCGATATTACACCCACTTTAACAACAGCTATAACATCTGCTATAACACCCGCTATAACACCCGCTATAACATTTGCTAAAATGTGTACGTGACAATAAACTTTGGTTTGGTTTGATCTAATGTGTGCTCTTCTCTCCCTGCTTGCTTGTAGGGTATGACTGGTAGCCCTGGCAGCCCTGGCCCCGATGGGAAAGTTGGCCCTGCTGTAAGTACTACTGACCTATTCACCACAAACTCAATGCATACCTAATTACTATATTATTACTATGTATATAATAAACTATATTGGCAAGAGAACATTATCGAGAGGATTTAACATGTTTTGACCTCCACCTTCCTTGGTCTAAAGTAGAAAGTCGAACAATAATTGTGTTGGTTCAGTCAGGAGAGCACCATACCCTTTGATAGCCTGTGTGATCCTCCTCTCCTGTAGGGTATCACTGGAAACGATGGTCGTTCCGGACCCCCAGGCTCCTCTGGATCCAGAGGTCAGCCTGGAGTTATGGGATTCCCCGGACCCAAAGGACCTGCTGTGAGTAAACAAACAAACATACAAAAAAATTWACAAAAGCATTCATTTCCTTCCTAAATGGTGGTTACAAATGTGTTATTTTCACCACTCCACAGTCGGTCTAGTTCATATACTGAACACATGTAAATGAATGGTAGGGGTGGTGTATTCAGTGTGTTTCTTACTGAGTAGAATATGAATGTACAGTAAGAGTAATCATCGTCTGTCTCTTCCCTAAAGGGTGACAGTGGAAAGCCCGGTGGGAGAGGAGAAGCCGGAGCTGTTGGGGGTGTTGTAAGTGAAGCTATACTAAAACCTGAAACAGATAGGAGCAATCATTCAAACTGTAACATACAGTAACATACAGTAACATACAGTAACATACAGTATGCTGTGTCAACATGTTTTGACTTGTCCATGTTAAATCAACTTATCTCAAGTCTGTGTCAATAGATCATTGTCCATGTTCTTGGATTTGTAATAGATGGCATCTTCTTGTTTCTAGGGTGCCCCTGGCAAAGATGGTGACTCTGGTGCTCCCGGACCCCAAGGCCCTGCTGTAAGTTTTGACACATCTCATTCTTAGAATGAATGGCACATTTAGCCACATAAATCTTCAGTACATTGACGCATTCTGTACAGTCCCTTTTAATGAAACATTGAGACACATACTGTATGAATTTATTCATGAGCCACCCAAACACCATTTTGTTCCAGGGAGGTCAAGGAGAGAAAGGAGAGGGTGGCCCCGCTGGTCCTAACGGATTCCAGGTAGGGTACCAGCCACGATTCTTACCTCTGCTATCATTACTTGTCTAGATATTCACATTGCAACCAATGATGTTACATGTTGACCTGAAATCTCAACCACACCTCTCCGATCATCCCTATAGGGTCTGCCTGGAACTCAGGGAGCTACTGGTGAGCCTGGCAAGGCTGGTGATCAGGTAAGTAGTGCCCTCCCATCACAGAGATCCTATAGGTTCTAGATGTAATGCTATGCCCTCCATGACATGTTGAATTGAATTGATGAACAATTAGACCCCTTTAAGTAGCTGGAAAGCAAGTTTTTACCCAAATGCAGTTGTTGAAGTGTAATCAGACATTATCTAGCAATACATTTAATTGTGTGGCAACTGTTGCTGTCAAAAGGGCTATAAATATATTTGATTGATTGGTTGATTGGTTGGTTGATTGCTCCCCACTCCTCTGTTGCTCCACAGGGGGTGCCTGGTGAGGTTGGAGGTCCCGGCCCCAGTGGATCCAGAGTAAGTACAGCATCACAGCAGATGGATCTGAACCCCCGGATCTGTCTCTAAGCTGCCTGCTTCAGTAGCTGTTGCATTACAGACATGATGTTCACAGATCTTCTCCTCCTCTCCTCCCCTCTTCTGCTCCTCGTCTCCTCCCCTCTTCTCCTCCACTCCTCTCCTTCTCCTCTCTCCCCTCTTCTCCTCCTCCTCTCCTCCTCTCCTCCTCTCCTTCCCCCTTCTCCTCCCCTCTTCTCCTCCTCCTCTCCTTCCCTCATCTMCTCCCCTCTTCTCCTCCTCCTCTCCTCCCCTCATCTCCTTCCCCCTCTCCTCCTCCTCTCCTTCCCCCTTTTCCTCCTTGTCTCCTCCCCTCTTCTCCTCCTCCTCTCCTCTGCTCCCCTCATCTCATCCCCTCTTCTCCTCCTCCTTTCCTCACCTCATCTCATCCCCTCTTCTCCTCCTCCTCTCCTCCCCTCATCTCATCCCCTCTTCTCCTCATCTCCTCCCCTCTTATCATCCTCTTCTCCTCCGCTCTTCTCCTCTCCTACTCCTTTCCTCCCTTTTTTTCTATGTCCTAAGGGTGACAGAGGTTTCCCAGGTGAGCGTGGTGGCGTCGGCTCTGTCGGCCCCTCTGGACCCCGTGGACCTAATGGTTCTCCTGGTAACGATGGTGCTAGGGTAAGAGAACACTGGAGAACACAGATACAGATTACATCATTGATTAAATAATTCAGTTGGTCCTTATGTTGATCCTAGGACTGAGAATTACATTAGGCCCTATACAACCATATCATTTGTCCTTTTCTTATTTATTTTTGCACCGCAACAAATATTTTTGTACATATATTATTTTGGCACAGAGCAAAAGGAGGTTTAATGTGTGTCTCTCTGTCTACCATCTCTGTTCCTTTTTGTAAATATATTATTTTGGTACAATGCGATAGGAGGTTTCATGTGTGTCTGTCTACCATCTCTATTGGTTTAATGTTTCTCTGTCTACCATCTCTGTCCAGGGTGAGACTGGAGTTGCTGGTGCCCCTGGCGGTATGGGAGCCCCAGGTCTGCAAGGAATGCCCGGAGAGCGTGGTTCAGGTGGCAACTCCGGTGCCAAGGGAGAACGAGGTGATGGTGGCCCCAAGGGAGCCGACGGTGGCCCAGGAAAAGACGGCATGCGTGGTATGACTGGACCCATCGGACCCCCCGGACCCACTGGTGCTCATGGAGAGAAGGTAAGTGCAAAAAGCTGTTTGGATTGAAACAGTTTGATTGCCCAGTAAACGGTACAATATCATGTGTAGAAACAACTACTGTGTAGCTACAGCCTTGATGTGTAGAAACAACTACTGTGTAGCTACAGCCTTGATGTGTAGAAACAACACCTATGTAAGCTACAGCCTTGATGTGTAGAAACAACTACTGTGTAGCTACAAGCCTTGATGTGTAGAAACAACTACTTGTAGCTACAGCCTTGATGTGTTGAAACAACTACTGTGTAGCTACAGCCTTGATGTGAGAAACAACTACTGTGTAGCTACAGCCTTGATGTGAAGAAACAACTACTTGTAGCTACACCTTGATGTTGAAACAGACTACTTGTAGCTACAGCCTTGATTTTGAAAACAGACTACTGCTGTACCTACCAGCCTTGCAATGTGTAGAAACAACATCACTGTGTAGCTACCACCTTGATGTGTAGGATGTTTTGGTAATCTTCCATTGAAATATGAGATAGTTCTCCCCTCCTCTCCTCCTCTCTCTCCTCTCCCTCCTCTCCCTCCTACCTCCTCTTTTCCTCTCTCTCCTCTCCCCTCTCTCTCTCCTCTCCCCTCATCTCCCTCCTCTACCTCCTCTTTTCTCCTCTCTCTTCTCTCTCACCTCTCCTCTCCCTCCTCTACTCCCTCTTTTCTCCTCTCTCTCCTCTGCCCCTCCTCTTCTCCTCCTCTCTCTCCTCTCCTCTCCTCCTCTCTCTCCTCATCCCCCTCTCTTCCTCTCTTCCTCTCCTCCTCCGTTCTTCTCTCTCTCTCCTCTCCCCCTCTCTCTCCTCTCTCTCTTCTCTCTGCCTCTCCTCCTCTCCTCTCTCTCCTCCTCCCCTCCTCTCCTCCTCTCTCTCCTCTCCCCTCCTCTCCCTCTCCTCTCCTCTCCCTCCTCTCCCCTCTCCTCTCCCTCTCTCTCTCCTCTCTCTCCTCTCCCTCTCTCTCCCTCCTCTCTCTCTCCCTCCTCTTTTCTCTCTGTGTTAGGGTGAGGTGGTCCTTGGCGCCCCTGGTCCCGCTGGAGTCGCGGTTCCCCTGTGAGTAACTTCCAATGACATACTACATGTTCACCTGCTTATGAACAGCGGTGTAATGCACACATTGATGGCACGCCATTTCTCTTTCATCACACTGCACAGAGCACATTGATGGCACGCCATTTCTCTTCATCACATGACGCAACACATTGATGGCACGCCATTTCTCTTCTCACACTGCACAAAGCACATTGATGGCACGCCATTTCTCTTCATCACACTGAACAAAGCACATTGATGCCGCGACGCCATTTCTCTTCATCACACTGAACAAAGCACATTGATGGCACGCCATGCTCTTCATCACACTGAACAAAGCACATTGATGGCACCGCCATTTCCTTCATCCACTAAAAGCACATCTTGCACGCATTTCTCTCATCACTACTGAACAAAGCACATTCTGCTTGTTCTGCTATCATTTTTTCATTCCCAAGCCTCTGACCCTATGTGTTTTCTACCCATAATCCTCCAGGGTGAGCGTGGTGAGCATGGTGCCCTGGAACCTGCTGGATTCGCTGACCCCCTGTGAGAACATCACACCCAGTCTGGTCCAGTCCAGAACACTCTGAAGCTGTGCACATTCTTGTTTCCAGGTGGAATCCTATAACCCAGCCCTGACCCGTCCTTTCTTCTTCTCCCTCCTTGATCAGGGTGCTGATGGTCAGCCTGGCAACAAGGGAGAGACTGGTAACAACGGCCCCAAAGGTGATGCTGGTGCTCCTGGGCCCGGTGGACCGGTTGGTGCTGCTGGACCTCAGGTATGGCTGTCTGAGGCTGTCCTATCAGCTTTAACTCCTGAACCGACAGATTTTGATTGAACTACAAGCTCAAATCTCAAATCTCCAAGAAAGCAAGAAATATACATTTAGCTGTTTGCTGTTTGTTCCTGAATCAACCAATTCAGGAATAGTTTGCAGATATATAGCACAAGTTACTTTTGGCTAACAGGCCACCCTTGTATATCCTTAATGTACTGTAATCCAGTGACCGGTTTGAAATTGTCTCTCACCATTAGAAGGTGTTGAGGACTGACTCGGTGATGTGACCATCATGTTCAGGACATATTATTGCATGTGTCCTTTATAGATTTTTTTATGGCCTAACTCCCTGATGTTTGTGTCCTCAGGGTCTGCTCTGAGTAATGCTGGTACTAAAGGAACTCGTGGTGCCCCTGGGCCCCCTGTAAGAACTCTAAACTCAAATCCTCACATCATTCATAACAACACTAGTTTTAAATTTATTTTTACTGAATAAAAATGTAAGTAGGTTTTTTAAGAAAGCTGTTCTGTATTCCTCTGTGTTGTGTGTGTGTGTGTGTGTGTGTGTGTGTGTGTGTGTGTGTTGTGTGTGTGTGGTGTGTGGTGTGTGTGTGTGTGTGTGTGTGTGTGTGTGTGTGTGTGTGTGTGTGTGTGTGTTGTGTGTGTGTGTGATCATGTCTGTAGGTGCTTCTGGTATGGCCTGGTCCTGGTGGAAGAGTTGGCCTCCTGGTGGAAGTGTAAGGTCACCTTTGTAACACTTCATCTATCACCAATCTATCATCATCACACTGAAACATATCAAGTTTGGCTTTTCAAGTAAGAATCTTTAACTCACATATTGAAATACTTAAAAGATTTGCTCTAAACAAACTACCCTCATGTCCTAAATGTTTTCGAGGAGCCCCCGGACCCCCAGGCCCCCCGGCCCCTCTGGTAAAGAGGGACAGAGGGGTGGACGTGGTGAAACTGGTCACGCTGGTCGCCCCGGTGAGGCTGGAGCCGCCGGACCCCCAGGACCCTCAGGACAATCTGGAGCCAAGGGTAATGATGGCCCAATGGTAAGTACAGAGCAATAAACATATAAACATATACAACACAACAACAATAAACAAATAAACAACAACAGCAATAAACAAAAAACAACAACAATACACACATAAACAACAATAATAAACAAATAAACAACAACAATAAATAAATAAACACAACAACAGCAATAAACAAAGTAGTAAACAGAGCAACACACATCAAGGATGAAGGGATGAAGGGCTGAAGGGATGAAGAGCTGAAGGCTGAAGGATGAAGGAGGATGAAGGATGAGGGATGAAGGGATGAAGGTGAAGGGATGAAGGATGAAGGTGAAGAGAGATGAAGGATGAAGGGTGAAGGATGAAGGATGAGGATGAAGGCTGAAGGGATGAAGGGATGAAGGGATGAAGGGCTGAAAGGATGAAGGGATGAAGGGATGAAGAGCTGAAGGCTGAAGAGGCTGAAGGGATGAGGCTGAAGGGATGAAGAGCTGAAGGATAAGGCTGAAGGATGAAGGCTAAGGATGAGGGCAGAAAGTGAAGGCTGAGAAGGCTGAAGGGATGAAGGATGAGAGCTGAAGGCTGAAGAGCTGAAGCTGAGGGCTGAAGTGATGAAGGGATGAAGGGACTGAGGGCTGAAATGATGAAGGGATGAAGGGCTGAAGGGGCTGAAAGGCTGAAGGATGAAGAGCTGAAGGCTGAAGGGCTGAAGTGATGAAGGATGAAGGGCTGAAGGGATGAAGTGCTGAAGGATGAAGGGATGAAGGGCTGAAGGAGGAAGGATGAAAGGTGAAGGGCGATAAGTGATGAAGGGAATGAAGGCTGAAGGCTGAAGTGCATGAAGGATGAAGGCTGAAGGGCTGAAAGTGTGATGAAGGGCTGAGAGGGATGAAGTGCTGAAGATGAAGACTGAAGCTGTATAGTTATAATTATATTATTATATGTTTATATGTTTCCCAGCATTACGAAACAAAACAACAATATGAAAAAAAGACAAATAATTTAAAGAACTAGATGGAATGTTTAATAATAATACAAATATATAAATTAATACATCCAAATATGTAATGCTACATAAACTTTATGCATATAGTAAAGTTTAAACCATGGTGATGAATCCCTTTATATATGATTGTTCTGGTTGTCCCTGCTGCATTGAAGAATATGTCATCTTTGCCTCGATCTGTTCTTTTTCTGCAGGGAGCCCCAGGAACCCCCGGACCCGGAGGTATTGGTGGACAGCGTGGTATTGTGGGGGGCCCAGGAGGAAGGGGAACCAGCGGTAGCCCAGGAGTTCCAGGACAAGCTGTGAGTGTTCCCATCAACAGCACCCCCACCCCACTCGACATATTACTATTTAAGGGCATCAAGTAGCTATGTAGGAGCGGCAGGTAGCCTAGCGGTTAAGAATGTTTTGCCAGTAACCGAAAGGTCGCTTGTTTGAATCCCTGAGCTAACTAGGTGAAAATTCTGTTGATATGTCCTTTTTTTATTAAATTTTTATTTAACTAGGCAAGTCAGTTAAGAACAAATTCTTATTTACAATGACATCAGATCCTTCATGCTTAAGTTTTCTCTTGGCTTTCTTTGTCTCTACTTCCAAATCTTAAGAGTCTTAACCCTTGAGCTGTCCATTGTCCTCTCTCAGGGGGAGCCTGGTAAGCAGGGACCTGGCGGCCCCGTCGGTGAGCGTGGATCCCCTGGCCCCATGGGACCCCCTGGCCTGTCTGGTGCACCCGGTGAGGCTGGTCGTGAGGGTTCCACTGGTCACGATGGTGTTGCCGGTCGCGATGGACCCCCTGGTCCCAAGGTAAGCCTCTACTATCAAACCATGTCTTACTCTTCCATGACACTGTTGTTATAAACAACATTGCTACTGGATAATAGATACAGCCTACTTGTCTAGAAATTACACACTCAGGGCTCTATTCATTCCGCATCGATGATGTTCAATGCTACAGCGTGATGGAAATTTAAAGGCAATGTTCCCGCTTTAGCATTCACGGTAAACGCTGCACATATCAGCTCAAATGGGAATTACTATACATTTCTATTGCGCAATCTGTAACACTTCAGCTTGACTTATTGAATAGAACCCTTACTGTTGGTGTATGTAGAGCTCTTTCAGGTGCTCTTTTCCACCACTTTACAATGTAAGGAAGGAAACTCCAACACTTGTCCCCATTACTGGTGCTGTTACCCTCATGACTCTTTGTTCCTGTGTGTGTGTGTTCATTGCAGGGTGACCGTGGTGAGAATGGTAATGCCGGTTCCCCTGGTGCTCCCGGACCTCCCGGTGCCCCCGGTCCCTCTGGTGCTTCTGGCAAAACTGGTAGCCGCGGAGAGTCTGTAAGTACCTCTTCTCATCAATTTAGGGGTCGACTATAGTATCTCTGTCACTTTCAGGCCGAACGTTTTGGACATTTGTTGGACTAGCTTACAATGTTACCCTGACATACCCTGAGATTCATCAATTTTACCCTGACATACCCTGAGATTCATCAATGTTACCCTGACATACCCTGAGATTCATCAATGTTACCCTGACATACCCTGAGATTCATCAACGTTACCCTGACATACCTTGAGATTCATCAATGTTACCCTGACATACCCTGAGATTCATCAATGTTAGCCTCACATTACCTGAAAAACATCAATGTTACTCTGACATACTCTGAGATTCATCAATGTTACCCTGACATACCACAACATTATATCTCATTAATCACACCATTAAATCTCAATTAATCAACACATTATATCTCATTAATCACACATTATATCACATTAATCACACATTATATCACATTATCAACACATTATATTATGTTAAAGCAAAAAGAGAACAACAGATCTTCAACCCAGACACAATGTGCATGGCTTCCTTAATGCCACAAATCAATAAAAATCAACTTTTAAAAAGGGCAGTAAATGATCGTAAAGAGAAGCAGCTAACTGTAACAGCATGAGTTGTATGATAATTGGAAGGCTGGTATACTCAACAGCGGGTCCAGGAAGTCGGGCATGCCGCCTCAAACCTCTGTGTCCCTTGTGGCCTCTCTCTCACCCTCTCCAGCCTCTCCCTTGTTCTCCACGAGCACCACCAGGGCCCTACAGACACAGGTCAAAGGTCAAACATGTACTCAGCAAAGACAGTGGACCATCCTTACAATACATTAGGTTGAGGAGTATGGATGACAAAATGCTGACAGAAAAACTTTACAAGACCCCACGACCACAGCAGGACCGTTAGGGCCAGCGGGACCAGCAGGACCTGAGAGAGCGGAGAGAGAGAGAATCAAGGATAATTATGTGTGTATTCTATATTGATGGAACTCAGGGTATGTCCAGGGTAACATTGAATGAATCTCAGGGTATTCAGGGTAACGTTGATGATCTCAGGGTATGTAGCAGAGGTAACGTTGATGAAATCTCATTGTAATGTCAGGGTAACATTGCAGAATCTCAGAGTAATGTTCAGGTTGACATTGATGAATCTCAGGGTATGTCAGGGTGAACATTGATGAATCTCAGGGTATGTCAGGGTGACAATTGATGAAATCTCAGAGTATGTAGGGTGACATTGATGAATCTCAGAGTATGTCAGGGTGACATTGATGAATCTCAGGGTGTATGTCAGGGTAACATTGATTAATCTCAGAGTATGTCAGCAGGGTGACAATTGATGAATCTCAGGGTGTATGTCAGGTGACATTGATGAAGTCTCAGGGGTATGTCAGGC
>NC_036858.1:67506454-67527007 GCF_002910315.2 Salvelinus sp. IW2-2015 | reverse complement strand
TGTGATTAATGAGATATAATGTGTGATTAATGTGATATAATGTGTGATTAATGTGATATAATGTGTGATTAATGTGATATAATGTGTGATTAATGTGATGTATCTGGTTCCAGGGATCCCCTGGAGAGTCTGGGCCTGCTGGACTTAACGGACCTTCTGGACCCCGAGTGAG
Source organism: Salvelinus sp. IW2-2015 (assembly GCF_002910315.2). Lineage (NCBI taxonomy): Eukaryota > Metazoa > Chordata > Actinopteri > Salmoniformes > Salmonidae > Salvelinus > Salvelinus sp. IW2-2015. Next base: position 67,526,835 of record NC_036858.1, on the reverse strand, counting down.
TATGACTCTGACTCCCAGTTCATCAATAGAACATGGTTGATAATGTAATATAAGTTACACATTGGCCCTGCACTCCACAACACTCTTCAGTTGGATAACATTGTCCCTGTACTCCACAACACTCTTCAGTTGGATAACATTGGCCCTGCACTCCACAACACTCTTCAGTTGGATAACATTGGCCCTGTACTCCACAACACTCTTCAGTTGGATAACATTGGCCCTGCACTCCACAACACTCTTCAGTTGGATAACATTGGCCCTGCACTCCACAACACTCTTCAGTTGGATAACATTGTTCATAGAATGATCCTGTATGTGATGTTGTGTTCTTAACCTTAACAAGAAGATTCCACACATCAGATTACGCAGGGATATCCTATCTAGTCATTTATTAGTGATGTTGTCGCTGGAATGGAAGGAATAGGACCTCTGATGAAGGCTGAGAGGTCAAGTTGTTAATAGTTAAATAATGGTGAGTGAGCGCTGTGACTTTTCCTGTTCAAGGTATATGACTTCTAATGGAGTTGTTGTTCTGTGTCCTACAGGGACCCCATGGTTCTTCTGGCTCTACTGGTAAAGATGGCATGAACGGTCTGCCTGGACCCATCGGACCCCCCGGACCCCGTGGTCGCAACGGAGAGATGGGACCTGCTGTAAGTCTCACACTGACCTCCACATTTACCGTGCATACGCACAAGCAGACACACAGATCCTCACACACATAGCACAAGCCTTTGATGCCAGATTTGACCCCTTTCTGTCTTCTTCTTCCCTACCCAGGGTGCTCCTGGTTCTCCTGGTCTGCCCGGACCCCCAGGTCCCGCTGGTGGCGGCTTCCATGTCGCACCGATCTACAACCAGGAGAAGGGACCTGACCCCATGCGAGGAGGAGGAGGATACCACTACCGTGCTGACGAGCCTGACATGATGAACGACCGTGACATGGAGGTGGACACCACCCTGAAGAGCCTCAGCCAGAAGGTGGAGAACATCCGCAGCCCTGAGGGAACCCAGAAGAACCCCGCCCGCATGTGCCGTGACATCAGGATGTGCCACCCTGAATGGAAGAGCGGTAAGTTCCAGGCTCAGTCCAGCGCACGCCCCAGACAAACACTGGTTATATAAATAGGCATGCTGTGATCAGTGATTGTTTGGTTGGTTGGTTGGTTGGTTGGTTGATTGGTTGGTTGGTTGGTTGGTTGGTTGGTTGGTTGGTTGGTTGGTTGGTTGGTTGGTTGATTGGTTGGTTGGTTGAATGAATGATTTGATTTAATGATTTGATTTAATGTATTCAATATTTAAAAAGGAAACATCAAAGAGCTAGCAACCTACATTAATAACTCTATCAATATAATAACTTCTACTTTATCGGACCTCTATGGTCACCTGAAGCACCTTGATGGCTTATATTCTGTTCTCTCTTAAACCCACAGGCCAGTACTGGGTGGACCCCAATCAGGGCTCTCCTCTGGATGCTGTCCAGGTCTTCTGCAACATGGAGACTGGAGAGACCTGTGTCTACCCATCCCAGGACACCGTCCCCATGAAGAACTGGTATACCAGCAAGAACATCAGGGAGAAGAAGCACATCTGGTTCTCAGAGTCTATGGACAACGGCTTCCAGGTAAGGACCATTCAGCGTAACCATGTGACAAGGACTACAGTCAGAGCTCGGGTAGAAACGACTCAGACTTACACTCAAACTTGGATTACTGGGGACATGGGTCTTGACTTGGACTCAAGTTTTAGTGACCTGCCTTCACTACAAATCTGCCTTCATGATACTAACCCCCCCCTCCTCCTCCTCTCCCTCTCCTCTCCAGTTCCAGTACGGTAGCGAGGGCTCCAACCCAGAGGACGTCAACATCCAGCTGACCTTCATGCGCCTGATGTCCAACGAGGCGTCCCAGAATGTCACGTACCACTGCAAGAACAGCGTGGCCTACATGGACAAGGGCACGGGCAACCTGAAGAAGGCCCTACTGCTCCAGGGATCCAACGAGATCGAGATCAGAGCTGAGGGCAACAGCCGCTTCACATACACCGTCAGCGAGGACGGCTGCACGGTGAGACACCTACTACTACTGTCCACTTTTACTGTCCTCTACTCTTTTCGCTTATCTTTCAACTCCCTTCTGATGTCTGTTATTCTATTCTCTCTTCTACTCTCGTCTTTTACTGTTTTCTACCTCTCTTCTACTCTCCTCTATTCTCTTCTTCTACTCTACTCTCCTCTATTCTCTTCTTCTGCTCTCATCTATTCTCTTCTTCTACTCTCATCTATTCTCTTCTTCTACTCTCCTCTATTCTCTTCTTCTACTCTCCTCTATTCTCTTCTTCTGCTCTCATCTATTCTCTTCTTCTACTCTCCTCTATTCTCTTCTTCCACTCTCATCTATTCTCTTCTTCTACTCTCCTCTATTCTCTTCTACTCTCCTCTATTCTCTTCTTCTACTCTCCTCTATTCTCTTCCTCTACTCTATTCTCTTCTTCCACTCTCATCTATTCTCTTCTTCTACTCTCCTCTATTCTCTTCCTCTACTCTATTCTCTTCTTCCACTCTCATCTATTCTCTTCTACTCTCCTCTATTCTCTTCTTCTACTCTCATCTATTCTCTTCTTCTACTCTCCTCTATTCTCTTCTACTCTCATCTGTTCTCTTATTCTACTCTCATCTATTCTCTTATTCTACTCTCATCTATTCTCTTATTCTACTCTCATCTATTCTCTTCTTCTACTCTCCTCTATTCTCTTCTTCTACTGTCCTCATTTTGAATTTAAAATTGTGTGAAATCCATGTTATGAAACTAAAGATGAATGAAGTAACTAAATAAAACAGAGGTTATATAGAGGTTAGTGTGTTATCAATCATCTTTACTAGGACTGGTTTCTGATTCTGACCTATGCTCTCTCTCTCTCTCTCTTTCTCGCTCTCACTCTCTCTCTCTCTCTCTCTCTCGCTCTCTATCTCTCTCCATAGTCACATACTGGCACATGGGGCAAGACAGTCATCGACTACAAGACATCAAAAACATCTCGCCTGCCCATCATTGACATCGCTCCTATGGACGTTGGTGCACCTGATCAGGAGTTTGGCGTGGAAGTTGGCCCTGTCTGCTTCGTATAAAATCAAAAAGAAATATGGACATGAAATTGTTTTTTTTTTCTAGCAGTCATCTCTAATTCTATTTTCTATGCATTACCTACAAACTAATTTGGCTGCCACTGGTCCACGAGCTTAAAACTACTCTGCTGAAGACGTCGTTTGCATGTTTTTGATTCTGAAGAAAAGACATTTGGGGGACTGCTACTTCAACCGAAACTTACAACAATTAAGGACACTTAAAAAATAATATTTTGTTTCCACTGGCAACAAGAAAATAAGTGTAAAATAAAGTGTAAAATCCCCATGGAGAAACACAATGAGATACAGGTGACTTTTTTGCCGTTTTTTACCACTGCGGAAGGACAATGAAAGCAACAAATGCTATGTACCATTTTCTGGTATTAAATAAATCTTAAAAATGACAGTGAAGTGTCTTCTTGTTCTAAATTCATGACAGAAAAACACCTGAACATTCACATTAATTTTGAATACATTAATGGCTACCTCAGAGAAGAACTCCATGTTACCCAAAATGTTTCACAAGCCCTAGGGCCGATTTTACACTACAGGAATATTATTGGATAGAAAACAAATGTCAAAGGTGCTATAATGCTATAATATGTTTGCTAGAGCAATCCTTTCCTGTCATAATTAGCTAACAACCATCGGATCTTTGGTGCTAACAAATCAACACATTGCTAGTACAATTGTTTTCTTTGTCAAGTGTTGGTTAATTAACAGTTCTGAAATATGTTTTACTGTGGATATAATGCATGCCAATGGTGTCTGGTGTGGATTTAGGGAAGTGGTTTTGTTTTTAGTTGTATTTCATTTCCCCAGCTGATGTTTTTGTCCACCCTCTATGCTACCCTTGTGATTGTCCCTATCACTGCATCACTAAAGCACCACTCAAACCCTCCTGATGTTTGTGTTTTGTTTGTTGAAGAAAAACGTTTTAGGTTTCTAAAAAAGGAAAAGAGTTTTACAAAATCTGAGAAGCAGACACACTTTCATGGTTTTGAAAAAAGAGAATCTGTACTGATGTTGTACATGTATAATAAATCAAGATGTTTTTAATTATTTGGATGCTGAATAAAGCATGTGAAGTGGTCTACTCAATGTTTGACATGTCCCCTTGGTTTTCTCCATTCAGCTCACATCAAACCGACAGACAATTCAGCGACCGTGGCTGATTATAATTTTTTTATATTTTATAGTTTCTTTTGGGCAACTGATAAAATAATCTCCCAAATAATGTAAAAGTTTAACTTTCATTAAAATCTAATATTGTAGGCTTATAGTCAAACACATAACTTCAAAGAGGCCAATGTTGGTCCCGTTCTTGGGAAACATAATATTAAGGCATTAACCAACTTAGCCATAGTTATTACAACTGACTCAAACCCTGATGAGTGGGACTTGTAGGACATAGATCACATTGGTAAGGAGCATTTGGGATAACAAGTGACGTTTATTTAACCTTTATTTAACTAGGCAAGTCAGTTAAGAACACATTCTTATTTACAATGACGTCCTACCCGAAGGCAAAAGGCCTCCTGCGGGGATGGGGGCTGGGATAAAAATAAAAAAATAGGACAAAACACACATCGTGACAAGAGAGACACCACAACACTACATACAGAGAGACCTAAGACAACACAGCATGGCAGCAACACATAAAAACAGAGCATGGTAGCAACACAACAGCGCAAAACATAGTACAAACATTCTAGTTGGTTTGGTTGAAAAAAACGATTCATTTTCTAAATGTCCAGTGCTCCTAATTTCCAATGACACAGTAATTTTGCAAGAATAAATATGAGTTGACCATAATATACATGACCATCTGCATGTGTAACAATTTTAACTCGCCCCGGGCGCGAACCAGGGACCCTCTGCACACATCAAYAACAGTCACCCACGAAGCATCGTTGTCCATCGCTCCACAAAAGCTGCGGCCCCTGCAGAGCAAGGGGAACAACTACTTCTAGGGCTCAGAGCGAGTGACGTCACCGATTGAAACACTTTTAGCGCGCACCACCGCTAACTAGCTAGCCATTTCACATCGGCCACACATGCAATCACACATTTTGATTGGAGCTTCTGAGCCTTGTCACCGTTTTGTTGGGATCCTAGAATTAGTCATGTAGTCTTGTACTGAACCCTGGAGGTTTTCGGTGGAACAGTTCTGAATTAGACTAGGCTACTGTGAGGGCTACTGTCTATCTACCTCACACGGGTCTGTGGTCTACCCACTGCAGATCTACGTGTTTTTGTTTCCGGCCGTAGACTTCCGGACAGTTCCATTCCAGATGGATAGCCTCCAAACCAGGCTTGGCGCTACACATCCACAAATCCAGTCACAAAAAGAAGACATGCTGAAACGTGTGGATTATGTGGATGTGATTCTACAAAATTTACAATGTCCTTTTATAGATCTTCCGTATTTTTCTTTTGAAAATGAAGCGCAGATGACACGCGGAGTTTTTATTCTGTTATTTACTTTTTTAAAGAGGATGTGTCTTCCTAAAGACGACGTGGATGAAGTGGATGAGTCGATGATGCCTCTGTGTGGCTACCCTGTAATTAGTAGTCTATTTGTTGTGCTTTTTAAAAATTGTGTTCCTAAATTGCTTCTCTTTGATAGTAGTATGTTAAGTACTAGGCACGTCATTGGCAGCGCTCCTCTGATTAATAAGACATCTTTGGACAAATGTTATTACATGGTAATTACATAATTATTACACAGGCTATTTGGTGATCGAGATTACCATTAAAACAATAATGGAGTCGGTTAGGGGTTTTATTTAGAAAAAACATGGAATATTTATATATATAAGAAACATTCTACCACYACATGTAGGCTATATGCCTCCCAATGATAAGGTAAAAAAAATGCTTTCCCTGCTAAAACAAATTAAGAATTGACCATTATGGTTGAATTTAATAGCAATGATTAGGTTTAGGAAAGTATTTATGAATCATTTTAAAAAACAGGTCTTGAGAGCCTTTACACACCAAAATAAAAAAAACGGTGGTTTGATTCATTCTGGAAATTGCCACATTCAGTTCTTTAACCCATGTTATTGTTGGAAGATACGTGTAAAAGAATTATAAAGGGAGAATAGTGTACAATAGTGTGCTATACCCTGGTCTATTGCCTGCACTATCCATGGGACTGTGTGATGACACAGCCAAGTAGTACGCCATTCGTCGGGTCGGGATCAAGCGGTTAAGGCTTGGTCTCCACTCTGCTTTATAACATTCAGTTAGCCTACATGTAATTGTTTATTATCAAGTGTTACTAATGATCCTCAGCAACAACCACATGGCCGTGACGACGTTTACAGAGGATGCAAATTAAGGTAAACAATACAATGTAATTAAATGGAATGATAGTTGGTTACACCATCTGAAGGGAACTAACCGTGAATTGGTAGTTGAGTATGTGTGGTCATTAAGTCTACTCACAGTCGATAATGATAGTGGCTAATATTATTATTATATATTAATATTAACATGATAGAAACAGGAAACGGAGAAAATGGGGGTAGCTTATAATTAAGACGTTCGAGAGTGCCCAACACTGCAAGTTAAAGGGCTGTACAATTTAAATGATACACAATGGCACAGCATTTCATCAACTTTACTATGGGAAAGTTGATATGTTGATATGCCTCAGTTTTGTTGCCATATGACTGGTTTCACATTTGTCTCCAGCGATTATAAGGTAAAATAGATTAAAAAAAAACAATTGTCATTTATATTTACAATTCCCTTATCCAAACGAATTACTCATTTACCTAGCTCTTATCAATAGCTCTAAACAAGTAGTAAATTACAGTGCATGGAGAATGGTGTTATTTATATAGGAAAAAGTAAAGTAGATGATTTCCCTCTTGGAACCAGAAGGTTCGCATGACCTTATTCATCGTTTCCTTGCGTCAGAATACACATAGAGAGAAAAGTGAATAAAATGGGGATTCATTCCCCCATAAGAATGTTGAGCTCAAGGATCAAACTCTCAGCTGTTTTGGTGCCCTGGCTACCACGCTGAAGCGAACGCATTCACATGCGCAGATACTGTGTGTGACCATGTGAGGTAGAATAGTGAAGCCTAATTTATTCTAATATTGATTAAATTAAATGTTTTCTTCATCAATCTAYACACAATATTGTAACGTCCGGGGTGTAGTGGAGGAAGAAGTCAGGCGCAGCAAGCAGCGAGTTCAGGGTAGCGATACTTTATTACACCACATCGGTAAAAATGACGCCAACTCAAACAAATGCCCCAAACAGGGGGAACTAAACATTTCAGCAAAAAACACCATACACGAACAACCGTGATTTACAGTCGAGTACAAACGTATACTGAAAATAATCCCGCACAACCAGCAGGCGGGCCGGCTGGATAATAAAGCCCAACCAATTAACCTAACTAAACACAGGTGCAACTAATAAACAGACAAGGGGGAAACAAAGGATCAGTGGCAGCTAATAGGCCGGTGACGACGACCGCCGAGCGCCACCCGCACGGGAAGGAGAGCCACCTTCAGTGGGAGTCGTGACAAATACCCTATAATTGCAAAGCGAAAACTGTTTTTTAGAAATGTTTGCAAATGTATAATAAAATGAAAAACAGAAAGGTGAATACATAAGTATTCAAACTATTTGCTATGAAACTCGAAATTGAGCTCAGGTACATACTGTTTCCATTGATCATCCTTGAGATGTTTCTACAACTTGATTGCAGTCCACCTGTGGTAAATTCAATTGATTGGAAATAATTTGGAAAGACACACACCTGTCTATATAAGGTCCCACAGTTGACAATGTATGTCAGAACAAAAACCAAGCCATGAGGTTGAAGGAATTGTCCGTAGAGCTCCGAGACAGGATTGTGTCATGGCAGAGTTGGGGAAGGGTACCAATATATTTCTGCAGCATTGAAGGTCCCCAAGAACACAGTGGCCTCCATCATTCTTAAATGGAAGAAATTTGGAACCACCGAGACTCATCCTAGAGCTGGCCRCCCAGCCAAACTAAGAAGGGTTTTTGTCAGGGAGATGACAAAGAACCCGATGGTCACTCTGACAGAGCTCCAGAGTTCCTCTGTGGAGATGGGAGAACCTTCCAGAAGGACAACCATCTCTACAGCACTCCACCAATCAGGCCGTTATGATAGAGTGGCCTGACGGAAGCCACTCCTCAGTAAAAGGCACATGACCGCACGTTTGGAGTTTTCCAAAAGGCATCTAAAGACTCGCACATCAYGAGAAACAATATTCTCTGGTCTGAGGAAACCAAGATTGAACTCTTTGGCAAGCGTCACTGAATGGCAAGCGTCACGTCTGGAGGAAACCTGGCACCATCCCAACGGTGAAGCATGGTGGTGGCAGCATCATGCTTTGGTGTTTTTCAGCAGCAGGAACTGGGAGACTAGTCAGGATTGAGGGAATTATGAACGGCGCAAAGTACAGAGAGATCCTAGATGAGAACCTGCTCAAGAGTGCTCAGGACCATAGACAGGGGGAAAGGTTCACCTTCCAACAGGACAACAACCTTAAGCACACTGCCAAGACAACGCAGGAGTGGCTTCGGGACAAGTCTTTGAATGTCCTTGAGTGGCCCAGCCAGTGTCTGGACTTGAACCCAATCGAACATCTCTGGAGAGACCTGAAAATAGCTGTGTAGTGACCCACCCCATCCAACGTGACAGAGCTTGAGAGGATCTGCAGAGAATGGGAGAAACTCCTGAAATACAGGTGAGCCAAGCTTGTAGCGCCATACCCAACAAGACTCGAGCCTGTAATCACTGCCAAAGGTGTTTCAACAAAGTACTGAGTAAAGTGTCTGAATAATTATGTATATGCGATTTTCAGTTGTATTTATTTAAAAAAAAAATGTGCAAGTTTTTGATTTGTTATGATGGTGTATTGTGTATAGATTGATGGAAAAAATATATTTAATACATTTTAGAATAAATAATAAGTAACGTGGTAAAATGTGAAAAAAGTCAAGGGGTCTGAATGCACTGTATACCTGAYTTGGAATTTACTGGTACACTTTGAAGTTAATCCACTAGGTGGTGGTATAGACCAAATATCATAATCTATAATCTAAGTGGAATATTGTGCTCTTCCTGTCGTCCTCTATCCTTTCTCTTTTTCTCTCTTTCTCTCTTTGTCTTTCTCTCGCTCTCTCTCTCCAATTTAATGGCTTTATTGGCATGGGAAACATGTCATTATGTCTATATACAGTGTTGTAACGATGTGCAAATAGGGAAAATTAAATAAACATATGGATTGTATTTACAATGTAGTTTGTTCTTCACTGTTTGCCCCTTTTCTTGTGGCAACAGGTCACACATGTTGCTGCTGTGGTGGCACGCTGTGGTATTTCACCCAGTAGATATGGGAGTTTTTCAAAATTGGGATTGTTTTCWAATTCTTTGTGGATCTGTGTAATCTGAGGGAAATATGTGTCTCTATGGTCATACATTGGGCAGGAGGTTAGGAAGTGCAGCTCAGTTTCCACCTCATTTTGGTGGCAGTGTGCACATAGCTTATCTTCTCTTGAGAGCCAGGTCTGCCTACGGCGGCCTTTCTCAATAGCAAGGCTATGCTCACCTGAGTCTGTACATAGTCGAAGCTTTCCTTAAATTTGGGTCAGTCACAGTGGTCAGGTATTCTGCCACTGTGTACTCATTGGTTAGGGCCGAATAGCATTCTGAATTGCTCTTTTTTTTTTTTTTTTCATTCCAAGTAAATATATTTTGTTTTCTCATGATTTGGTTGGGTCTAATTGTGTTGCTGCCCTGGGACTCTGTAGGGTCTGTTTGTGAACAGAGCCCCAGGACCAGCTTGCTTAGGGGACTCTTCTCCAGGTTCAGCTCTCTGTAAGTGATGGTTTGTTATGGAAGGTTTGGGAATCGCTTCTCTTTATTTGGTTGTAGAATTTAACGACTCTTTTCTGGATTTTGATAATTAGCGGGTAATGGCCTAATTCTGCTCTGCACGCATTATTTGGTGTTTTACGTTGTACAGAGTCTCAATTTGGTGTTTGTCCCATTTTATAAATTCTTGGTTGGTGAGCGGACCCCAGACCTCACTCACAAACATGAAGGGCAATGGGTTCTATATCTGATTCAAGTATTTTTAACCAGAATGTTTTTTTGCCAGATCTCTCCCTCTCTCCCATAAGCAGTATGTGTTCTGTGTGGAGTTGCGCTAGCCGGGTCCCATATGTGCTGTAGCAACATTTTTTGACAAACGAGTTGGCTAAAGCCCAATCAAACCAGACCACCAGGCTAGGGCCAGGTTGAGCTACTGTATAGTACTACTAGTAGTAGTAACAGTAGACTACTCCCTGCTGGGTCACCAGGTTGATCTACTGTATTGAGTCTCTACTAGTAGTAGTAACAGTAGACTATCCTGCTGGGTCAACCAGGTTGATCTACTGTATTGAGTCTCTATAGTAGTAGTAACAGTAGACTACTCCCTGCTGGGCCACCAGGTTGATCTACTGTTTGAGTCTCTACTAGTAGTAGTAACAGTAGACTACTCCCTGCTGGTCACCAGGTTGATCTACTGTATTGAGTCTCTACTAGTAGTAGTAACAGTAGACTACTCCCTGCTGGGCCACCAGGTTGATCTACTGTATTGATCTCTACTAGTAGTAGTAACAGTAGACTACTCCCTGCTGGTCACCAGGTTGATCTACTGTATTGAGTCTCTACTAGTAGTAGTAACAGTAGACTACTCCCTGCTGGTCACCAGGTTGATCTACTGTATTGAGTCTCTACTAGTAGTAGTAACAGTAGACTACTCCCTGCTGGTCCCCAGGTTGATCTACTGTATTGAGTCTCTACTAGTAGTAGTAACAGTAGACTACTCCCTGCTGGTCACCAGGTAGTCTACTGTATTGAGTCTCTACTAGTAGTAGTAACAGTAAACTACTCCCTGCTGGGTCACCAGGTTGATCTACTGTATTGAGTCTCTACTAGTAGTAGTAACAGTAGACTACTCCCTGCTGGGTCACCAGGTTGATCTACTTGTATTGAGTCTCTACTAGTAGTAGAAACAGTAGACTACTCCCTGCTGGGTCACCAGGTTGATCTACTGTATTGAGTCTCAGCCTGGTAGGGCATTCTTTTTTCTGAAATCAAGGCCAGTTGGAGGAATAAATAAACAAATATTCACTACTGTCACTGTGTATCTGAAATGGCACTACTATAATGCCCTACTTTTGACTAGAGCCCATAAGGCTCTGATCGGATAAAAAAACCCAGATACAACTACACCTTATGGAACAGCGGGGACTGTGAAGCAACACAAACATAGGCGCGTACACACACGATATCATACGTACTATACACACACGTACACATGGATTTTGATGTAGCTATGTGGTACTGGAGTAGGGGCCTGAGGGCGCACACTTAGTGTGTTGTGAAATCTGTTATGAATATATTGTAACGTTTTTAAAATTGTATAACTGCCTTCATTTTGCTGGACCCCAGAAAGAGTAGCTGCTGGAAAAGTATTCTGTTTGTTAGTCACTGTGATCTGAAATGGAGAGATGTTTTATCCTTATACTGTTACAGGCTCCAGACGGTGCCCAGAAATATTCTTTATGCAATTCATGCTTCAAATATGTTTCAAATGTTTCAGTGCAGAATCATATTTCAACTGAGTTAAGTTTTAAACTTGATCCTCAGGACACAGTGTTTGTGTCCCAAATGGCACCCTATTCCTCAGCCTGGCTACGGTCAAAAGTAGTGCACTATGTAGGGAATAGGGTGCTATATGGGGCCCCTAGTTAATGAGTCTGTACTGTGTACTTCTATCATACTCTCTCCCTGGGCCRGCGGGGTGCTGTAGAGGAAACTGTTATCATGGAGTGCCTCTGGGTAAAACGAAGCCAGCTGGGAAGGACTGCATGTTGCACATAAATAACATGGGATCATTGTAGACCCGCCCTGCTTTTCAGAATGGGAGAGTTTAGACACCYACCAATTTGCTGTAAGTCGTTCTAGATACGAGTGTCTGCTAAATGATTCAAATGTTATGTAAATGCTGATCACTGCAGACTGCTGCATGAATGTCAGTTGTGACACACCTGTAAATGTAATGATGCTTTAAATGAAAAAATGTGAAGAAATTACAATAAACATTTATCTGTTCTTTGGGAATGCATTACGTTGTTGCTATTGGTCAATCATTAAAGGTCTAATCACAAACTTCAGGTTCTGCTGTTTTTAAAGAGGTGACTTAATCTCCGCCTTACCATAGTGTTTTAGGAAGGGTTCAAATTCATTCTGGACAATCTCTCTCTACAGCTGGAACACAAATAGCTCCCACAGGTGCATAATCCTTTATCTGCCTTGACCACCAGCACACTGGCCACACACACTGTGTACAAGTAGATAGGAACACAAGCACCAAAGGATATCACTATTTGATAGGTTACATTTACATGAGGTTGCAAATAACATGGAACTCGGGCAGTGAACTGATTTGCACTTGAACACYGTGTCCACACCACTACTCAGCCTCATGGCATACAACAATACACTTGACATAGSTGCTGAAATTATATTTACAGTCATTTCACATACTGTTATCGGACATCAGCATATATACTGGCAGCACAATATTGTTCTTACTATAAAGCTATTTTATCACTGGTAAGTTCTCTAAAATATCTATTGTAAAACACAAATGATAATTTGCTATATATAGGATAAGTGATCAATGTAAATAAAAATCAGCTTGTTGTCATTGACTAAATTTGACTGTTCAAATAAATCAGCCTGTCCAGTCTGCCATCTTGTTTGGAGCTGTGATTACATCTAAACATTACCATAACAGGGGAGGTTAGCATTTTTGCAGGGGTATGATATTTGTGAGTCTAACTTTCTCACTCATCATTATTCACGATTCATTCAGGACTATCCATAATCATGGTAGCATCCACATGAATGTATTAGTGTTTAGAAACATATATTCTTATTTACAATAAAATTCACTTCAAAATGTCACAATACATTATTTACCATTTCATTATCTATTGGGAACACAATCTGAAACACAACCAAAGCATACTCCAAGAAAGGTTCAAATCTCACCTTTCTTGTAAAAACAGTTGTAAACAAGCAGAGGTGTAGTCATATTTTAGGACCCAAACTCAGGTACTCATGATGTATTTCCTATTCAACTAAACGGCATGAATAAGGCTTGAAATGACTTCTATTTTTTGTAAATATAGTATAATCAATTTATAAAACGACTAAGATTTCACCTTCCTTATAACTGTAAAATACATATTTGTATGTTTAGTGTTGGAGAAAAGTGCATATTTTCTAAAGGTTTCTCTTGATCAAAATGTCTGCCCCCGTCACTGTGATTTTATATTATGTTATATTTTTTCTGATCGTAACGTTAAAATTGATCTGCCTACATATTCTGAGATATAGCTAATTTACAGTCTTTATTCGTAGCTATGGAAAACGCATTAGACGGACCCGGTATGGAGCGCATGAGATGCAGAACCAGACTAGGCGACATAGCCTACAATTGAAGCGCCTACAAACCAACATGGTAGGGTTTTATAGTGAAGCTGAGGAAATAGTCTACCCTACGCCCTCACAAGAATGTCACAATGTCTCTCACTGCTAAAACATTGTATTATATCAAACTTGTAGGCCAGACAGGTAGTGGGTGCAGCATGCGACAATATTAAACGGACACAGTAATCTGACGCCCTCGGGTTCCTAAAGTGCCCCAATTCTTTGAATAAAGTAGATTTATGTTTATTTGGCTCGTCTATTTGATATAATTTTAATGATATAAAACGTGTGTAGGCCTCACAAATATATTGATTATCACTAAATTTATATTCCAGGTGTAGGAATTAAAACGTAGAGGACCAGTGAAACGACCGGCGCTATGACCCCGTTGCGCCCGATCCCCAGCAGCGTTAACGTGTGTAAGTGCTATACGGAATCCTTGAGACGTCCATACCCTAAACCCTAACCCCTACTTTAACCATTACCCTTACCTAACCCTAACCTTAACCATTTTAAATGTCAACTTCAACAAGGTAATTCCAGAGTTGGGACGTCCCAAGGAACCCGGATAGCACGGACCGTTTTACGCGAGCGAAGAGGACACCGTGGCAAAAATCAGCAGCTCAGAAAATCAAGAGATCAAAATGATGCTGCTGCTGGTGAAAAGGGATTAAACGGAATAAATCTTTCGTCAGTGGAAAATCCAGCGTTCATTAGGTTACTGTTCCAGTTTTCTGCAGGGATGTTTTTGTAACCAGGGCATTTTATCCGGGTTTTTGGTCAGGTTGGCGTTCAATACTAATGTATCGTTTTCAATTTCCATAGGAAAACACTGGATGCACGCAGCCTAAAACAATACCGTCGTTTTTTTATTCTCTTCTGCTATTCAATTCTATTCGGCACGGCACATAGGCTCACCGTCTCCCCAACATAATTGACTGTCGGTGAGAACGGACCAATTTTTGCTGACAACCGAGGAAAGGAAAGGCAAATATGTCGTTGCTGAGCAGCGGTTGTGATKCTTGACTGATCATGATGAAGACCGATTCCTCATCTTCCAAAAGCACCGGCTCCGGTTCGACGCTGAGGAGCCCATCCCCGCACCGGAACGCATACGAGGCGGGGATGCAGGCGCTGAGGCCTGCCAAGGACAATGCTGCAAAAGGCGATCATATGCAGGAAGGCCCCCGYGGTCGCAGGAGTTATGGCTCCAATGTGCACCGTATCAAGAACATGTTCCAGCAGATGCAAGGCCCAGGGAGCACATCTCCCTGCACGGAGGGAGGGGAGGACCCAGAGAAGACTACTGAGAGAGTGCGTCTCTCCCTCCCCAGAGCCGGTAGCCTGAATGAGAATGTGGACCACAGCGCGTTGCTGAAGCTGGGATCCACTGTCTCAGAGCGGGTTAACCGGTTCGACCCTAATGCCAAAGCTGAGAACGGGCAGGCTCCCCTAGCCTCATCACCCAGCTACTCCAAGCTGCAGGAGACACGGAAGATCTTCGAACAACAGCAGGCGGCCCAGCAGCTGGAGCGGGAGAAGCAGGCCGCTGCCACCAACCGGGTCCTGCTGAAGACAGAGCAGACCTCGGGCCTGGGCATCCAGGATGGCAGGCTGGACGTGGTGGCGCGGTTCAATGGCAGCACAGAGTCCCTGGACAGCCTGGACACCACCGAGGCCGTGTCCCCCACCGTCTCCCAGCTCAGCGCTGTCTTCGAGCGGGCCTCAGAGCTCCGCAACAACCTGCATCGCCTCTCCTCCACACCTCCGCTGCCCTCCCGGGGGGTCAGCACCAAGGTGGGGGTGCAGCTCAACTCCAAAATCATCTCTAAGAGGGCGAATCGTGCTTCTGCCCTCCCACCAACCAGCCAGGAGGAGGAAGGGGGTTGGGGCCGCAGCCAGAGGGACCAGGATGGACCTCCCAGAAGCCTCAGGGCCTCATCCTCCTCCACCTCCGATGGCCAAAGCGGAGGGCAGAATGGAGGCCACAGTGGCCACACACTCCCTGAGCCCAGAGAGGGCCGGGATAAGACTGGGCCAGACTCTGGGTCCCAGGCCAAAATTGAGGGCCAGTCTGAGGATCGTTCTGGCGACCTGGAGCCCAGCAGCACCATAGTTAAATCTGACATCCACCACTTCTCTCTGGAGAATGGAGAGAACAGTACAGAGAGAGAGGCCCAGGTAAGGGAGACTTCTCCCAAGGGCACTAGCAGTGAGAGGGGGAGGCAGGGTGGAGATGGAGAGATTGGCCAGGGGGGTACAGCAGAGGGGGAAGAGAGGACTGTAAAGGAGGATCAGTCAGGGGGAGAACAGGTGGCTATCAGAATGTACAGCGCAGTGGGGGAGGACTCTGGAGGGAGCCAGCAGGAAGAGGAGGAGGATGATGAGCCATACGAGCCCGAGTCCAGCTGTCATGAGAAACCTGGGCTGCCTGAAGAGGAGGACCCTCCACCCAGCCGGAAGATCTGCTTCAGCACGGGGCCTATCAAGGTGAGTTCACATTCTAATAGAATAAACACCCACTCACACACATATACAACACACACACACAACACACATCCACACAGACACACACACACCACACCACACACACAACACACACACACACACACACACACACACACACACCACACACACACACACACACACTAGTCACACACACACACCACACAACACGGCACACGCACACACACACACATACATAACAGTGGGCAAAAAAGTATTTAGTCAGCCACCAATTGTGCAAGTTCTCCCACTTAAAAAGATGAGAGGCGGTAATGAGAAGAAAAAATCCAAAAAATCACATTGTAGGATTTTTAATGAATTTATTTGCAAATTATGGTGGGAAAATAATATTGGGTCAATAACAAAAGTATCCTCAATAAATTTTTATATACCCTTTGTTGGCAATGAACAGAGGTCAAACGTTTTCTGTAAGTCTTCACAGGTTTTCACACACTGTTGCTTGGTATTTTGGCCCATTCCTCCATGCAGATCTCCTCTAGGAGCAGTGATGTTTTGGGGCTGTTGCTGGGCAACACAGACTTTCAACTCCTCCAAAGATTTTCTTATGGGTTGCGATCTGGAGACTGGGCTAGGCCTCTCAGGACCTTGAAAATGCTTCTTACGAAGCCACTCCTTCGTTGCCCGGGCGGTGGTGTTTGGGATCATTGTCATGCTGAAGACCCAGCCACGTTTCATTCTCAATGCCCTTGCTGAGGGTAGGCTTGTTACTTTGGGTCCCAGCTCTCTGCAGGTCATTCACTAGGTCCCCCGTGTGGTTCTGCGGATTTTTGCTCACCGTTCTTGTTATCATTTTGACCCCACAGGGTGAGGATCTTGCGTGGAGCCCCAGATCGAGTGAGATTATCAGTGGGTCTATATGTCTTCCATTTCCTAAATAATTGCCTTCCACAGCTGATTTCTTCAAACCAAGCTGCTACGCTATGTGCAGATTCAGTCTTCACAGCCGCCTTCGTGAGTCAGGTCATGCAAACACGTTCTTAGCTTCTGGTGTCCTTTGGACAGCTCTTTGGTCCTTGGCCATAGTGGAGTTTTGGAGTGTGACTGTTCTTGAGGTTGTGGACAGTGTGTCTCTTATACTGATACACAGTTTCAAAACAGGTGCCATTATACAGGTACGAGTGGAGGACGAGGAGCCTCTTAACACTCTTTCGCCCCGGGGTTCCGCTACGCGGAACACCCACAACCATTTCCACTCGCCCTTCCGCAGTGCGGGCGCAAAGATTAATTTTTTTTTGGAATATTCTTAACTTCCACACCATTACACCAAGTCAATCAGCAATGAACTAAGATACAGATCTTTGAAATTCGCTCAAGCCAACTCACTTCTGATCTTCTTTTAATGTTTTAACTAGCGATAAACACAATATACGTTTTAATGTTTAGCCTTACCACAATACAAACACAACAACGCCGATTTATTCACCGCTACATAGCTTTCACAAAACCCACAAAGTAACGAAGATACATCTATTACACTCCACTAACTTTGAACAACCTTCATCAGATACAAGTCTTGATAACATCATGTTTCATATCGACATACACTTAGTTTTGTTCGAAAACTGTGCATATTTATAGCTCACAAATCCTGGTTTTACACTTGTGAATACGGGCGCCGATACATGCACCAAATTTGCCGGAGAAATTTTGGACAGTCACGTAATCTAACCAAAAAACTCATCATAAACTTTACTAAAAAATACATGTTGTACAGCAAATGACAGATACACTGGTTCTTAATGCAACGCTGTGTAAGATTTAAAAAATAATTTAGTAAGCAAAGTACAGCATGCAATATTCTGAGACAGCCGCCCAGCTTCTCCGCCATTTGGAGCCAACAATCCACTAAAATCGAAATAACATCAATAAATATTCTCTTACGCTTTGGATGATCTTTCATCAGAATGTAGTGGCAAAGGGAGTCTAGTTCGCAACAATAAATCATTGTTTGTTTTAGAATGTCCATTTTCTCTGTCGAATTAGCAACTTTGGCTAGCATTGTGGGAAGGGCACATGTCATCCACTCTTGGCGCATGGAACGAAAAATTCCAAAGTCACATAAACTTGAATAAACTGGTCAAAACTCGTTGAAAATCATCTTATGATGTTTTTCCTCATATGTATCCAATAAATTCCAAAGACGGAGCATTTCGCGTGGTATACCTAACGCATTTCAGAGACAATGTGGGGTGTCCCTGGTGCGCGCTAAATAATGGCCAATAGGGCGGACCTGTCACTCCAAAGCTTCTCATTCGGCTCACATCAAGCTAGACGCAACCCATTCAACATTCTACTGCCTGGTTGCACATCTAAGTGGAAGGCGTAATGAAGTAGCATACAGATTCCATAAATATAAGGCAATTGAATAGGCAACGGCTGACAACAGAGCCCCATTTTCAGAATTTTCACTTCCTATTTGAAAGTTTGCTGCCAAATGAGTTCGTTTTTACTCCCAAAAAAAAACAAGGAAAAAATTATTTTTTCCACAAAAAAAAAGTTTTAAGCGAAAAAAAACTTCAGAGTGTTTTTCGATCCAATAGTAAATAATAATATGCATATCGTATGATCTAGAACAGAGTACGAGGCCGTTTAATTTGGGCACGATTTTTCCCCAAAGTGAAAACAGCGCCCTCTATTCACTAATGGAAGAAGTTACAGGTCAGTGAGAGCCAGAAATCCTGCTTGTTTGTAGGTGACCAAATACTTATTTTCCACCATAATTTGCAAATAAATTCATTAAAAATCCTACAATGTGATTTTCTGGATTTTCTTTTCTCATTTTGTCTGTCATAGTTGCAGGCCTCTCTCATCTTTTTAAGTGGGAGAACTTGCACAATTGGTGGCTGACTAAATACTTTTTTGCCCCACTGTACATACATACATACATACACACATTTACACACACGCACGCAATTCTCACTGAGTCTGTACATAGTCAAAGCTTTCCTTAAGTTTGGGTCAGTCACAGTGGTCAGGTATTCTGCAGCTGTGTACTCTCTGTTTAGGGCCAAATATCATTCTACTTTGCTCTGTTTTTTGTTAATTCTTTCCAAAGTGTCAAATAATTATCTTTTTGTTTTCTCATAATTTTGTTGGGTATAAGTCTGTTGCTGTCCTGAGGTTCTGTGGGGTCTGTTTGTGTTTGTGAACAGAGCCCCAGAACCAGCTTGCTTAGGGGGCTCTTCTCCAAGTTCATCTCTCTGTAAGTGATGGCTTTGATATGGATGGTTTGGGATTCGCTTCCTTTTAGGTGGTTGTAGAATTTAACGGCTCTTCTGGATTTTGATAATTAGTGGGTATCGTCCCAATTCTACTCTGTATGCATTATTTTGTGTTTTATGTTGTACACGGAGGATATTTTTGCAGAATTCTTCATGCAGAGTTTCAATTGAATGTTTTTCCCATTTTGTGAATTCTTGGTTGGTGAGCGAACCCCAGACCTCACAACCATAAAGGGCAATAGATTCTATAACTAATTCAAGTATTTTTAGCCAGATCCTAATTGGTATGTTAATTTTTATGTTCCTTTTGATGGCATAGAAGGCCCTTCTTGCCTTGTATCTCAGATCGTTCACTGCTTTGTGGAAGTTACCTGTGGCGCTGATGTTTAGGCCGAGGTATGTATCGTTTTTTGTGTGCTCTAGGGCAACGGTGACTCGATGAAATTTGTATTTGTGGTCCTAGCAACTGGAGCTTTTTTGGAACACTATTATTTTGTCTTATTGAGATTTACTGTCAGGGCCCAGGCCCTTCTCTCTCTCTCTCTCTCTCTCTCTCTCTCTCTCTCTCTCTCTCTCTCTCTCAATAGTAGAAAGAGAGAGTAAAGAGAGAGGAGATAGATTAGAGAAATAACGTTAGAAAGAGAGAGTAAAGAAGAGAGAGTAGATAAGAAGAATAAGTAGAAGAGAGAGTAAAGAGAGGAGTAGAGATAGAGAAAGATAGAGTAGAAAGAGAAGAGGTAGGAAGAGAGAGTAAAGAGAGAGAGTAGATAGAAGGAAAGTAGATAGAGAGAGATGAGTAAAGAGAGGAGTAGAGTAGCGAGATAGGAGGTAAGGGAGAGAGAGAGATAAAGAGAGTAAAGAGAGTAAGAGAGTAGAGAGAGAGTAGATAGGAAAGAGAGGTAGAGGAGAGAGAGAGAAGAGAGTAGAGAGAGAGAGAGAGAGAGAGAGAGAGAGA
>NC_036858.1:67499296-67505772 GCF_002910315.2 Salvelinus sp. IW2-2015 | reverse complement strand
AGTCGCCAACTCGCCGCCGAGTGGTACAGGATGACGTGAGAGGTCGACTATATACTCGTTTGACGCTGACCGATTTACGGTGCAGGGCGAATGAGGCAGTGATCCTGAATCTTCGTATGAAAACAGCAGCCAGAGTTGATATTTTTAGAGGGCACTGTGGTTAGATGATAACTTGAGGGTGCCCGTGTTTACGGCTTTTGGGGGGTGGTACCTGGTAGGCTTCATTGATAATTGTGTGCAGCATTGAGGGCATTCAAGCTTAGATTGTAGGATGGCTGGGTAGTTTTAAGACACTTGTCCCAGTTTAGGTCTACTACCAGCACGAGCTCTGAAGATAGGATGGGGGGCAATCAGTTCACATATTGGTGTTCAGGCAGCGCTGGGGCAGAGGGTTGGTCTATAGCAGGCGGCAAGGTTGAGAGACCTTGTTTTTAGAGAGGTGATTTTTAAAGGTAGAAGTTCAAACGATTGTTTTGGGTACCAGACCTTGCGATAGTAGACAGAAACCGTCTGCAGGCAGTCTCTGCAAGTAGATTGCCAACTACCGCCCCTTTGCCATTCTATCTTGTCTGAAAATGTGTGTAGTTAGGAATTGGAGATTTCAGAGTTTTAGGTGTCTTCCGTAAGCCGGATTCAGACACGGCTAAGAACATCCGGGTTGGCAGTGTGCTAAAGCAAGTGAGGTAAAACAACTAGGAAGGAGGCTTCTATGTAACCATGCACTGAAAAACAAGGCTATGGTTACAGAATCATCAAAATCAGAGAGCGCCTGGGGAAGTAGAGTGGAGCTAGGCACTGCGTGCACGGCCTGGATTCACATCTACATCACCAGAAGGATACAGATGGAGGAGTAGGATAAGGGTACGGCTAAAAGCTGGAGAAATTGGCTGGTTAGGACGTCGGTCGAACAGAGAGTAAAAAGAGCAGGGTTTCTGGGGGGCGATTAAAAATAAAAAGCTTTCAAGGTTAAATGTACAGACAAGATAGGATTAGATGGTACAGTGGTCTGAAGCAAATCTAGCAGAGGTAATAGCATCCGGAGCTAACCCGGATGATGGTAGGATGTAATACGGGAACCTAAGTATTGAGTGATGATGAGAGAGGTATTGCTCTAGAAACATCATTGAAACCAGTGAAATTGTCATCGCAATGTGTGGGTGTTGGAACTGAAAGTGTTGATAGGTATTAATGAGCAGGCGTAGTGGCTCTACAGTGAAAATATAGCCAATAAACTAAACAAACGCAATGTGACAAGCATAATTGACATTCAGGAGAGGCATGCTTACCGAGTGATCATAAGATCCAGTGAGTTAGTGACGGTTGGTTCGGTCACGGCGATTCAGACCAGCTAGCGCGGCCGATGGGTAGCAAGCTGGCAGAGGGATGGAGGTCTGTTTTAAGCTAACCTCGGTGCGTTTCCGTGGTGGTAGATTAGTGGGGTTCCGTGTGGTAGAGGGGACAATCCAATTGACAAAATAGTTATAGTTATAGTGGCCCAAGAGAAGAAAATTGTTTGAAAGATGGTCACTAGTAAAATTGCCTTTAGATTGCTGTTTACAAAGGTAACAACCACAACCTTCTGTCTAAAATTGAAAGTATAAATGTAATTGGCAAATTAAAGGTAATTATGCCTAGGTCGTGAATGTTTTAGCATATGCAGGCTAAACCCAGATTGAAATACAACCTTGGGACCCATCCACCAGTTGATAGCCCATCAGCAGGGAAATGAAGCATGCAATTCTGGTAATGAAGGCTATACAGCAATCAGGGCTACTTCTCTACCATGCTGAGAAGAAAACTCCTTTTTAATATGACGTCTCCTCATCTAGTGATGTAGTGTGATGGTACCGGGGACTAGACTTTAAAGTTATGAGCATGAACCGAACCACAAACCAGCCCTATAAACCAATCCACTTATTCTTCTTTTGGAGTTTTAATGGCAGTTTGAAAAAGTATTTGTAGGTACAATACTCCACCATTAAACCAAACCACTCACTACTGTTGACCTTTTTAAACCCAAGCCAGTCAGAAATCCCGACACACAATAAGAGACTACAGCTAATTATTCTGACTCTTTGTCCTCCCCTACAAATTATTTACAAAGTAGAAGAAGTGTGAAAGAAGCCGAAGTAGAGAGAGAGAGAGAAATAGGGGGAGAGGGGGGGGAAGAGGGGGGGGGGGGGGGGGGGGGGGGGGGGGGGAGGGGGGGGGGGGGCAGAGGGAGAGGGGGGGGGGGGGGGGGGAGGGGGGGGGTGGGTGAGGGGGGGGGAGAGGGGGGAGAGGGGAGAGGGGGAGAGGGGGGAGAGGGGAGAAGGGGAGGGGAGGGGGGGAGAGGGGGGGGGGGAGGGGGGGGGGGGGGGGGGGGGAGAGGGAGGGGGGGGGGGGAGAGAGGGGGGGGGGGGGGGGGGGGAAGGGGGGGGAGGGGGGGGGGGGGGGGAGGAGGGGAGGGGGGGGGGGGGGGGAGGAGAGAGGGGGGGGGGGGGAGGGAGGGGGGGGGGGGGGGGGGGAGGGGGGGGGGGGGGGGGGGGGGGGAGGGGGCGGGAGGAGAAGGGAGGGGGAGAGGAGACGGGGGGGGGGGGGAGAGATAGAGAGAAAAGGCGAGAGAGAGGGAAGAGAGTTAAACGAGAGAGTAGATAGGAGAGAGAGTAGGAAAGAAAAGTAGAGAGAGCAGAGAGAGGAAGAGAGAGAGAGAGAGGGAGAGAGAGTTAAAGACAAGAAGTTAGATAGAGAGGAGAGTAGATAGAGAGAAAAGTCTAGAGGGAAGATGAGAATAAAGAGAGAGAGTAGATAGAGAAACTAGTGGAGAGAGAGAGAGTAGATAGAGAGATGTAGAACGAGAGTAGTAAGTAGAGAGAGAGAGAGCTATAATAGAGAGATAGTTTAGAGAGAGAGAGTTAAAGAGAGGAGAGTAGATGTAGAATAGAGAGAGAGTAAAGAGAGAGAGTTAGATAAAAGAGAATAGTTAGAGAGCAGTAAAGAGAGAGAGTAGGATAGAGAAATTAGTTAGAAAGAGAGGAAAGATGAAGGAGGAGATAGAGAAATTTAGTAGAAAGAGTAGAGTTAAAGAGAGAGAGTAGATAGAGAAATAGTATGAGTAGAAAGACGACGTAGTAAAGAGAGAGAGTTAGATAGAGAAATAGGGTAGAAGAGAGAGTAAAGAGAGGAGTAAAGAGACGAGAGTAGATAGAGAATAGTTAAAAGAGAGAGTAAAGAGAGAGAGTAGTAGATTAGCCGAGATAGAGGAGGTAGAGGGAGGAGAGGAGTTTTGGAAAGAGAGTAAAGAGGAGTAAAGGAGTAGAGAGAGAGAGTAATGCGAGTGAAGAGAGGGAGAGGGAGAGAGAGAGAAAGAGAGTAGAGAGAAGAGAGAGAGGAGAGACGAGGAGAGGGGAGAGACGAGGAAGTAGATAGGAAGAAATAGTACGAAATGAGAGAGTATAAAGCGAGAGGGAGAGTTAGATAAAGAGAAATAGTTTAGAAAAAGTAAAGAAAGGAAAGTAGATTAGAGAAATGAAGGTAGATAAGAGAGAGAAAGAGAGAGAGTAGATAGAGAAATAGTAGAAAAGAGAGAGGGTTAAAGAGAGAGAGTAGATAGCGAGGTAGAGAGGTAGAGGGGGGGAGGGAGAGAGGAGTAAGAAGTAAAGAGAGAGATAATAGCGAGAGAGGAGTAGAGAGAGAGTAGCAGAGAGAGAAGAGGAGAGAGGCAGAGAGGAGAGGAGGAGAAGAGGAGAGAGGAGAAGAAGAGAGCGAGAGAGGAGAGAGGAGAGAGGAGGAGGAGAGAAGTAAGAGAGAGGTTTAAGAGAGTTAGAAGAGTAGAGGAAGGTAGAAGAGAAGAAGAGAAATAGAGAGAATAGAGAGAAAGGGAGAAGAGAGAGAGGGAGGAGAAAGTAAAAGAGAGAGAAGAATAGAGAGAGAGAAAAAAGGTTAAGTATGATGAGAGGGACGAGAGGAGGTAAAGAAGAGAAGGGAGAGAGAGTAAAAAGAGCGAGAGTAGATAGAGGACGAGAGTAGATAGAAGAAAAAAAAAGTAGGGAGAGAGAGTAAAGAGAGAGATAGAATTAGAGAAAGAACTAGTTTAGAGGAGAGAGAGTAGATAGAGAGAATAGTAGAGAGAGAGAGTTTAAAGAGAGGTAATAAAGAGAGGAGAAGTAGATAGAGATAGTAGAGAGGAGTTAAAGAGAGAGAGTAGAAGATTAAAGAAATATGAGAGAGAGTAAAGAGGAGGAGAGATAGAAAAAATAGTAGAAAGAGAGAGTAAAGAGAGAGAGTAGATTAGAGAAATAGTAGAAAGAGAGGTAGTAAAGAGACGCGAGTTAGATAGAGAAATAGCTAGAAAGAGAGAGTTAAAGACGAGAGAGGAGATAGGAAGAAATAGTTAGAAAAGAGAGAGTATAAGAGAGAGTTAAAGAGAGAGAGTAGATAGAGAAATAAGTAGGTAAAGAGAGAGTAAAGAGAAGAGTAGATAGCCGAAGCGGAAATAGAAGGTAGGAGGGAGAGAGCAGAGTAAAGAGAGTAAAGAGAGTAAAGGAAAGTAAAGATGATAGAGATGAGAGAGAGTAAGTAATAGCGAGATAGAGAGGTAAGAGGGAGAGACGAGTAGTAAAGAGGGGAGCATAGTAAGAGAGAGAGAGAGAGAAGAGAGAGGGAGAGAGAGAGAAGAGAGAGAGAGAGAGGGAAGAAGAGAGAGTAGGATAGCAGAAATAGTAGAAGAGAGAGTTAAGAAGAGGTAGATAGAGAAATAGATTAGAAAGGAGTAGAGAGAGAGAGTAGAATAGAGAAATAGTAGGGAAAGAGAGAGAGCTAAAGGAGAGAGATGTTAGATAGAGAAATAGTTAGAAAGAGAGATAAATAGAGAAGTAGATAGCGAATAGAGAGGGTAGAGGGCGAGAGAGAGAGTAAAAAGAGAGTAAAGAGAGAGAGTATGATGCGAGAGAGAGGTAGAGAGAGTTAGAGAGAGAGAAGAGGAGAGAGGAGAGGTATGAGAAGAGAGAGAGGAGAGAGAGAGAGGAGAGAGGAGAGAGAGAGAGGATGAGAGAAGAGGTAGAGAGAGGTAGGAGAGTAGAGAGACGGTAGAGAGAGGCTAGAGAGAGTAGAGGAGAGAGAGAGAGAGTGGAGAGAGAGAGGTAGATAGAGAGAGGAGCTCTCTATCTACTCTCTCTCTTTACTCTCTCTCTCTACTATCTCTCTATCTACTCTCTCTCTCTACTAGTTCTCTATCTACTCTCTCTCTTTACTCTCTCTCCCTCTACTTTTTCTCTCTATCTACTCTCTCTCTATCTACTCTCGCTCTTTACTCTCTCTCCCTCTCTCTCTCTTTACTCTCTCTCCCTCTCTCTACTTTTTCTCTCTCTCTCTATCTACTCTCTCTCTTTACTCTCTCCCTCTCTCTCCCTTTTCTCTCTATCTCTCTATTTCTCTCTCTCTCTCTACTCGCTCTCTTTACACTCTCTCTCTACTTTGTAAATAATTGTTAGGGAGGAACAAAGAGTCAGAATAATTAGCGTAGCTGCTCTCTTATTGTGTGTCGGGATATTCTGACTGGCTGGGTTTATAAAAGGTCAACAGTAGTGCAGTGGTTGGTTTTATATGGGTGGCAGTAATGTACCTACAAATATGTTTTGCAAACTGCCATTAAACTCCAAAGAAGAATAAGTGGTTGGTTTATATGGGCTGGTTGGTGGTTGGTTCATGCTCATGAACTTTAAGTAAGTCACGGTACATCACTACATCACTAGATGAGGAGAAGTCATATTAAGGATTTCTCTCTCAGCATGGTAGAGAAGTAGCCCTGATATGGCTGTAGCCTTCATTATCCAGAATTAGCATGCTTCATTTCCTGCTGATGGGCTATCAACTGTGGATGGGGTTCCCGTTGTATTCAATCTGGTTAGCTAGGCATATGCTAGAACATTCACACCTGGCATAATTACCTTTATTTGCCAATTACATTTATACTCATTTTAGACAGAAGGTGTGGTATGTTACCTGTAAAAAATCTAAGGCAATCTTTACATGACCATCTTTCAAACAATTTTCTTGGGCCACTATAACTATAACTATTTTGCCAATTGGATTGGTCCCCTCTACCACACGGAACCCCACTAATCTACCCACGGAAACGCACGAGGTAGCTAAAAACAGACCTCCATCCTCTGCCAGCTTGCTACCCATGGCCCGGCTAGCTGTCTGAATCGCCGTGACCCCAACCAACCTCACTACTCACTGGATCCTTATGATCACTCGGCTAAGCATGCCTCTCCTGAATGTCAATATGCCTTGTCCATTGCTGTTCTGGTTAGTGTTTATTGGCTTATTTCACTGTAGAGCCACTAGCCCTGCTCATTATACCTTATCCAACCTTTCAGTTCCAACACCCACACATGCGATGACATCACCTGGTTTCAATGATGTTTCTAGAGACAATACCTCTCTCATCATCACTCAATACCTAGGTTTACCTCCACTGTATTCACATCCTA
>NC_036858.1:67494629-67497041 GCF_002910315.2 Salvelinus sp. IW2-2015 | reverse complement strand
ACCCCAGCCATCCTACAATCTAAGCTTGATGCCCTCAATCTCACACAAATTATCAATGAACCTACCAGGTACCACCCCAAAGCCGTAAACACGGGCACCCTCATAGATATCATCCTAACCAACTTGCCCTCTAAATACACCTCTGCTGTTTTCAACCAAGATCTCAGCGATCACTGCCTCATTGCCTGCATCCGTAATGGGTCAGCGGTCAAACGACCTCCACTCATCACTGTCAAACGCTCCCTGAAACACTTCAGCGAGCAGGACTTTCTAATCGATCTGGCCCGGGTATCCTGGAAGGATATCGACCTCATCCCGTCAGTAGAGGATGCCTGGTTATTTTTTTTAAATGCCTTCCTCACCATCTTAAATAAGCATGCCCCATTCAAGAAATTTAGAACCAGGAACATATATAGCCCTTGGTTCTCTCCAGACCTGACTGCCCTTAACCAACACACAAACATCCTATGGCGTTCTGCATTATCGAACATTCTACGTGATATGCAACTTTTCAGGGAAGTTAGAAACCAATATACACAGGCAGTTAGAAAAGCCAAGGCTAGCTTTTTCAAGCAGAAATTAGCTTCCTGCAACACAAACTCAAAAAAGTTCTGGGACACTGTAAAGTCCATGGAGAATAAGAACACCTCCTCCCAGCTGCCCACTGCACTGAGGATAGGAAACWCTGTCACCACCGATAAATCCACTATAATTGAGAATTTCAATAAGCATTTTTCTACGGCTGGCCATGCTTTCCACCTGGCTACCCCTACCCCGGTCAACAGCACTGCACCCCCCACAGCAACTCGCCCAAGCCTTACCCATTTCTCCTTCTCCCAAATCCAGTCAGCTGATGTTCTGAAAGAGCTGCAAAATCTGGACCCCTACAAATCAGCCGAGCTAGACAATCTGGACCTTTTTTTTCTAAAATGATCTGCCGAAATTGTTGCAACCCCTATTACTACCCTGTTCAACCTCTCTTGTGTTGTCTGAGATTCCCAAAGATTGGAAAGCAGCTGCGGTCATCCCCCTCTTCAAAGGGGGGGACACTCTTGACCCAAACTGCTACAGACCTATATCTATCCTACCCTGCCTTTCTAAGGTCTTCGAAAGCCAAGTCAACAAACAGATTACCGACCATTTCGAATCCCACCGCACCTTCTCCGCTATGCAATCTGGTTTCAGAGCTGGTCATGGGTGCACCTCAGCCACGCTCAAGGTCCTAAACGATATCTTAACCGCCATCGATAAGAAACAATACTGTGCAGCCGTATTCATTGACCTGGCCAAGGCTTTCGACTCTGTCAATCACCACATCCTCATCGGCAGACTAGCCTTGGTTTCTCAAATGATTGCCTCGCCTGGTTCACCAACTACTTCTTTGATAGATTTCAGTGTGTCAAATTGGAGGGCCTGTTGTCCGGACCTCTGGCAGTCTCTATGGGGGTGCCACAGGGTTCAATTCTTGGGCCGACTCTCTTCTCTGTATACATCAATGATGTCGCTCTTGCTGCTGGTGAGTCTGTGATCCACCTCTACGCAGACGACACCATTCTGTATACAACTGGCCCTTCTTTGGACACTGTGTTAACAACCCTCCAGACGATCTTCAATGCCATACAACTGTCCTTCCGTGGCCTCCAACTGCTCTTAAATACAAGTAAAACTAAATGCATGCTCTTCAACCGATCGCTGCCTGCACCTGCCCGCCCGTCCAACATCACTACTCTGGACGGTTCTGACATAGAATAYGTGGACAACTACAAATACCTAGGTGTCTGGTTAGACTGTAAACTCTCCTTCCAGACTCACATCAAACATCTCCAATCCAAAGTTAAATCTAGAATTGGCTTCCTATTTCGCAACAAAGCATCCTTCACTCATGCTGCCAAACATACCCTCGTAAAACTGACCATCCTACCGATCCTCGACTTCAGCGATGTAATTTACAAAATAGCCTCCAATACCCTACTCAAAAAATTGGATGCAGTCTATCACAGTGCCATCTGTTTTGTTACCAAAGCCACATATACTACCCACCACTGCGACCTGTACACTCTCGTTGGCTGGCCCTCGCTTCATACTCGTCGCCAAACCTACTGGCTCCAGGTCATCTATAAGTCTTTGCTAGATAAAGCCCCGCCTTATCTCGGCTCACTGGTCACCATAGCAGCACCCACCTGTAGCACGCGCTCCAGCAGGTATATCTCTCTGGTCACCCTCAAAGCCAATTCCTCCTTTGGCCGCCTCTCCTTCCAGTTCTCTGCTGCCAATGACTGGAACGAACTACCAAAATCTCTGAAACTGGAAACACTTGTCTCCCTCACTAGCTTTAAGCACCAGCTGTCAGAGCAGCTCACAGATTACTGCACCTGTACATAGCCCATCTATAATTTAGCCCAAACAACTACC
>NC_036858.1:67487617-67489064 GCF_002910315.2 Salvelinus sp. IW2-2015 | reverse complement strand
TTGCTCCTTTGCACCCAGTATTTCTACTTTCTACTTTGCACATTCTATGTCACTGCAAATATACCATTCCAGGTTGTTACTTATGCTATATTGTAATTTTACTTCGCCACCATGGTGCCTTTCTTTTTGGTGCTTTACGCTCCCTTATCTCACCTCATTTGTTGCTCACATTGTATATAGACTTATTTTTCTACTGTATTATTGACTGTATGTTTGTTTTACTCCATGTGTAATTATGTGTTGTTGTATGTGTCGAACTGCTTTGCTTTATCTTGGCCAGGTCGCAATTGTAAATGAGAACTTGTTCTCAACTAGCCTACCTGGTTAAATAAAGGTGAGGGAGAAAAAAAWATCTTAGTTACCACTTATGTGCAGGTAGACCCCTTTCTACATATAAGTGGGTAACTTGGACATTTGGAGGGGTGTTGTTAAACCATGGGGGCTGTTTACAGTTCAAAATAGGGAGGTGTTAAACAATGGAAGTGTTAATGATTTACCTGCAAAAAAACAGAGAATGATTCACACAGACCTGACACCTGTATTTTGGTTACAAGGTCTGTGAAAATGCAGGACAAAGTCTTTAGGTGGCTTTTATTTTTCCATGTATTTTTGTTGTTGTTTTTTTAACCTCCAACCACTTTCAGATATACCAAAACCTTGGTATAAAAATGCAGGCATGATACATTAGTTGGATTTTGGTATGTGTATGAAAGGGATAATGCATTTACCCAGAATTTGATTACTGTGGCAGCACCATTTCACCTAAACAGAATCCACAGTAAACAGAATCCACAGTAAACAGAATCCACAGTATGCCGAATCCACAGTATGCCGAATCCACAGTATGCCGAATCCACAGTAAGCATAATCCACAGTAAACAGAATCCACAGTATGCCGAATCCACAGTAAGCATAATCCACAGTATGTTCTTTGCAATCCCAGCTCAGTCTCACTGCATTGCCCTGAGGTCTCCAGAATTCACAAGGAGAGAGAGAAGCCCTGCCTTGATACTATTAGGTCACACATGCAGCGCCAGCAAGCCAGCTAATGTGTGATACTCTCTCTCTCTCTCTCTCTCTCTCTCTCTCTCTCTCTCTCTCTCTCTCTCTCTCTCTCTCTCTCTCTTTATGATTTTTTGTCTGGACGTAGTGCTCATGAAGATGGATTGCTGGTCTGAACACGCTAACAACTAGTGCTATTTGGACATAAATTATGGACTTTATGGAACAGTCATTTATTGTTGAACTGGTATTCTTGGGAGTGCATTCTGATGAAGATCATCAAAGGTAAGTGAATATTTATCATGTTATTTCTAACTTCTGTTGACTCCAACATGCGGATATTTCTTGGCTAGAATGGGCTCTGAGCGCCGTACTCAGATTATGCTTTTTCCGTAAAGTTTTTTTGAAATCTGACACAGCGGGCATTAAGGATCTCTCTTCTTTT
>NC_036858.1:67472134-67484224 GCF_002910315.2 Salvelinus sp. IW2-2015 | reverse complement strand
TTCCGTTACAGGTCGTAGAAACATATCAAACGATGTATGGAATCAATCTTTAGGATGTTTTTAACATAAATCATCAATAATGTTCCAACCGGAGAATTCCATTGTCTGTAGCAAAGCACTGGAACGAGAGCTAACTCTGTCGGGAGCGCACGTCACGAGCCTGAGACACTCTGCCAGACACCTGACTCATTCAGCTCCCATTCCCCCCTCCTTTATAGCAGAAGCCTGAAACAAGTTTCTAAAGACGGTTGCCATCTAGTGGAAGCCTTAGGAAGTGCAACTTRACCCCAGAGACACTGTGTATTCGGTAGGCCAAGCTTTGAAAAACTACAAACCTCAGATTTCCCACTTCCTGGTTGGATTTTTCGCGTGCCATATGAGTTCTGTTATACTCACAGACATCATTCAAACAGTTTTAGAAACTTCAGAGTGTTTTTCATCCAATACTACTAATAATATGCATATATTAGCATCTGGGAGAGAGTAGCAGGCAGTTTACTCTGGGCACGCATTTCATGCAAAAGTGAAAATGCTGCCCCCTATCCCAAACAGGTTTAAGAGCCAGGTCTGCCTACAGTGGCCTCTCTCTCAATAGCAAGGCTATGCTCACTGAGTCTGAACATAGTCAAAGCTTTCCTTAAGTTTGGGTATTTTGCCACTGTGTACTCTCGGTTTGAGGCCGAATAACATTCYAGTTTGCTCAATTTTTTTGTTATTCTTTCTAGTGTGTCAAGTAGTTATCTTTTTGTTTTTCTCATGATTTGGTTGGGTCTAATTGTGTTGATTCCAGTGAATCTCTATCTCTGTGTACCGTTCTCTCTCTTTCTGTCTCTCTGTGGTAAAGGAAGTACTCGTGCTTGGCCATTTTTGTGAATACTTCCCCCTCATTGTAACCATGCTCTCCCACTCACCCAGACGCCCACACACAGGGGTTGTTGTGGTGACAACCGTTGGGGTCTGTGTCAAATGTATATACTTTTTCTCTTCTAAAACTGGCACAAACAGTATCACTGGTAGAGTTCAGTTCACACTACCGGCTTTGTTCACTCTTTCTAACACCCTGCTTTCTTTCTCTCACTCCCTCTGTCTATCTGCCACCATTCTCCTCCTGTTTTTTTTTTTAGAAGTGGATAAAAATAGCAGCATTGTGATCACCCCAGACAGGCCTCTCCTTTGGGCTGTCTGCTTGTTTTAAACACAGGAAGCTGCTCTCCAGCTCCTCATTTCTTATTGATTTATTTATTTGGTTGTACATACTCTATATTTCCTGTTTATACATCACTGCATTTCAGAACTGTTCTCTCCTGTTCTCCTGGTACAATATGAATTATTGAGCTATTGAATTATTGAGCCTAATATTGATTGGGAGATTTTTGTTGTTGAGATAATCTAATTTGAATATGTACCACTATGTCAACCAGTGACAGAATTAACCTGGCTTGCTCCCTCTCCAACTATCGTCCCACCTCGACCATCCTTCTCCAGTCCTCTCTCTCTGATGAATATCTGCAGCCTACACCGTGACAGCACATAATAATCATAGTCAGTGTTAGCTTCAGTCACGAATACATATCAGTTTTTTTACGCTCTCTGCAATTCAAACAAATAACAAATACAAAAATAGTATTTGATGCAATTATAGCCCAGTAGACTTTGTTGACTAGATATTGAAATGTGTTAAAAACCCATTTAGCAGATAGAAATTATAGTATATTTGCAGCATTAGTAAAATGGAGGGTCTTTACTTGGACCACCAGGGAAGCCAGGGTGATGTAATGCAGCACAATGTGGCTGTATCCAGTGAATATATTGGCCAGTCATATCTAACACACTGTATCCAGTGAATATATTGGCCAGTCATATCTCACACACTGTATCCAGTGAATATATTGGCCAGTCATAATCTCATCACGCACTGTATCCAGTGAATATATTGGCCAGTCAATATTTCACACACTGTATCCAGTGATATATATTGGCCAGTCATATCTCAACACACTGTATCCAGTGAATATATTGGGCAGTCATATCTCACACACTGTATATCCAGTGAATCATATGGCCAGTCATATCTAACACACTGTATCCAGTGAATATATTGGGCAGTCATATCTAACACACTTGTATCCAGTGAATATATTTGGCAGTCATATTCTACACACACTGTATCCAGGGAATATATTGGCCAGTCATATCTAACACACTGTATCCAGGAATATATTGGGCAGTCATATCTCACACACTGTATCCAGTGAATATATGGGGCAGTCATATCTCACACACTGTATCCAGTGAATATATTGGCCAGTCATATCTAACACACTGTATCCAGGGAATATATTGGCCAGTCATATCTAACAACTGTATCCAGGGAATATATTGGCCAGTCATATCTCACACACTGTATCCAGTGAATATATTGGGCAGTCATATCTAACACACTGTATCCAGTGAATATATTGGCCAGTCATATCTAACACACTGTATCCAGGGAATATATTGGGCAGTCATATCTCACACACTGTATCCAGGGAATATATTGGCCAGTCATATCTCACACACTGTATCCAGTGAATATATTGGCCATTCATATCTAACACACTGTAGATGTACTATTGTAAGTGGTTGTTCCACTGGATATCATAAGGTGAATGCACCAATTTGTAAGTCGCTCTGGATAAAGAGCTTCTGCTAAATGACTTAAATGTAAATGTAAATGTAAATGTATCCAGTGAATATATTGGGCAGTCATATCTCACACACTGTATCCAGGGAATATATTGGCCAGTCATATCTACACACTGTATCAGGGAATATATTGGCCATTCATATCTCACACACTGTATCCAGTGAATATATTGGCCAGTCATATCTCACACACTGTATCCAGTGAATATATTGGGCAGTCATATCTCACACACTGTATCCAGGGAGTATATTGGCCAGTCATATCTCACACACTGTATCCAGGGAATATATTGGGCAGTCATATCTTAGATACTGCCCACAAGAAGGGGGGGGGTCCAGGCAGATAATCAACAAGGTCATTCTGTTTCCCCTTTTCTGGCTGGGCTGCACCATGTTATACAGTCTATGGGCTGCACTGTGTTATACAGTCTATGGACTGCACTTGTTTATACAGTCTATGGCTGCACTGTGTTATACAGTCTATGGGCTGCACTGTGTTATACAGTCTATGGGCTGCACTGTGTTATACAGTCTATGGGCTGCACTGTGTTATACAGTCTAGTGACTGCACTGTGTTATACAGTCTATGGGCTGCACGATGCACTGTGTTATACAGTCTATGGGCTGCACTGGTGTTATACAGTCTATGGGCTGCACTGTGTTATACAGTCTATGGGCTGCACTGTGTTATACAGTCTATGGACTGCACTGTGTTATACAGTCTATGGGCTGCACGATGCACTGTGTTATACAGTCTATGGGCTGCACTGTGTTATACAGTCTATGGGCTGCACGATGCACTGTGTTATAGCAGGTCTATGGGCTGCACTGTGTTATACAGTCTATGGGCTGCACTGTGTTATACAGTCTATGGGCTGCACTGTGTATACAGTCTATGGGCTGCACTGTGTTATACAGTCTATGGGCTGCACAATGCACTGTGTTATACAGTCTATGGACTGCACTGTGTTATACAGTCTATGGGCTGCACTGTGTTATACAGTCTATGGCTGCATTGTGGTTATACAGTCTATGGGCTGCACCATATGTGACCTATACAGTCTATGGACTGCAAATGCACTGTGTTATACAGTCTATGGGCTGCACTGTGTTATACAGTCTATGGACTGCACTGTGTTATACAGTCTATGGGCGGCACCGTGTTATACAGTCTATGGGCTGCACGATGCCTGTGTTATACAGTCTATGGCTGCACTGTGTTATATCAGTCTATGGGCTGCACGATGCACTGTGTTATACAGTCTATGGCCGGCACCTGTGTGTATACAGTCTATGGGCTGCACCATATTAAGCTGTCTATGCCTCTATGGGGCTGCGCCACGCAGCTCAATGCACACTACAGTACAGTCCTGCTGCATGAGGCCTCTGTGTGTGGTTTCTATATGTGAAGAGCACTACCTCAGATTAGTGCATCTACAGACCTTGTTACATAACGCTGCACACTAGTGCTTTCTGGTGGTTTCTGGGGATGAGTCACTAATAGATTACTTCTCTTTTCTGACAACTTCCTTTAGCCATGACAAAGTGCAATACCAAATATAGTACAGTAGGAATAGTTATGTAAGCACAACAGGTAGGCTACATCCTCATTTGGTCTTCTTCATACAGTTCTCCAATGCCTGTGTTGTCCTTCCTTACCCATATGGAGTTGTCTCAAATGGCACCCTATTCCCTATGCCATTTGAGACAACACACGTAGTGTCATTCAGCTCTGTGGCTGACCTTGTTCTCATGCTGTGTTAATGCCCACCCAGGGTCACCTCGGCTTGGCTAAGCTCAATGTGACACAGTGCTGACCAAGCCTGCCCTGCCAGCAAAAACACATACTCTGCTCCTAACCGTTACCATGACAAAGGCATCCACTTTCTTGGCTGGAGGAGGGATGGCTAGATGGAGAGGTGGCAGGATGGAGGGGTGGAATAATGGAGGGATGACAGGATGGAGGGGTGGAATAATGGAGGGGTGGCAGAAAGGGAGGGATAACAGGATGGAGGGGTGGAATAATGTATGGGGTGGACTAATGGAGGGGTGGCAAGAATGGGAGGGGTGGAATAATGGAGGCATGACAGGATGGAGGGTGTGGAATAATGGAGGGGTTGCCATAATGGAGGGGGTGGAATAATGGAAGGGGTGACCATAATGGAGGGGTGCCATAATGGAAGGGTGGAATAATGAAGTGGTGGAATAATGGAGGGGTGCCATAATGAAGGGGTGGAATAATGGAGGGGTGGAATATTGGAGGGGTGGCAGAATAGAGGGATGGAGGGATGGTATGATGGATGGATGACAGGATGGTAGAGTGGAGGGATGGTAGGATGGAGGGATGGTAGAATGGAGAGATGGAGGGATGGATGACAGGATGGTCAGATGGAGGGATGGTAGAATGAAGGGATGGTAGGGTAGAGGGATGGTAGTAGGTAGGGATGGTAGGATGGCTGGATGGTAGGATGGAGGGATAGTATGGTAGAGGGATGGAGGGATGGTAGGATGTAGGGAGGCATGGTAGGAGGGAGGGATAGTAGGGGAGACTAGTGGTTAGAGCGTTGGGCCAGTAGCCGAAAGGTTGCTAGATCAAATCCCCGAGCTGACAAGGTGAAAATCTGTCGTTCTGCCCCTGAACAGGGCAGTTAACCCACTGTTCCTAGGCCGTCAGTGTAAATAACAATTTGTTCTTAACTGACTTGCCTAGTTAAATAAAAGTTAAATAAAAAAATAAAAGGGTGGAGCAAGGCCTCCTTGCTCGCCCACGCTTTTTCAGTTCTGCCCACAAATTTTCTATAAGATTGAGGTCAGGGCTTTGTAATGGCCACTCCATTACCTCGACTTTGTTGTCCTTAATACAATTTGCCACAGCTTTGGAAGTATGCTTGGGGTCATTGTCCATTTGGAAGACCCATTTGCGACCAAGCTTAAACTTCCTGACTGAGGTGTTGCTTCAATATAGCCACATAATTTTCCTCCCTCATGATGCCATCTATTTTGTGTAGTGCACCAGTCCCTCCTGCAGCAAAGCACACCCACAACATGATGCTGCCACCCCCGTGCTTCACGGTTGGGATGGTGTTCTTCGGCTTGCAAGTCTCCCCATTTTTCCTCCAAACATAACGATGGCCATTATGGTCAAACAGTTCTATTTTTGTTTCATCAGACCAAAGGACATTTCTCCAAAAAGAACAATCTTTGTCCCCATGTGCAGTTGCAAACTGTAATCTGGATTTTTTATGGCGGGTTTGGAGCAGTGGCTTCTTCCTTGCTGAGCGCCTTTCAGGTTATGTCAATATAGGACTCGTTTTACTGTGGATATAGATACTTTTGTACCTGTTTCCTCCAGCATCTTCACAAGGTCCATTGCTGTTGTTCTGGGATTGATTTGCACTTTTCGCACCAAAGTACGTTCATCTCAAGGTGACAGAACGCGTCTCCTTCCTGAGCGGTATGACGGCTGCGTGGTCCCATGGTGTTTATGCTTACGTACTATTGTTTGTACAGATGAACGTGGTACCTTCAGGCATTTGGAAATTGCTCCCAAGGATGAACTAGACTTGTGGAGGTCTACAATTGTATTTCTGAGGTCTTGGCTTTCTTTTGATTTTCCCATGATGTCAAGCAAAGAGGCACTGAGTTTGAAGGTAGGCCTTGAAATATATCCACATGTACACCTCCATTTGACTCAAATTATGTCAATTAACCTATCAGAAGCTTCTAAAGCCATGACATCATTTTCTGGAATTTTCCAAGCTGTTTAAAGGCACAGTCAACTTAGTGTATTTAAACTTCTGACCCACTGGAATTGTGATACAGTGAATTATAAGTTAAATAATCTGTCTGTAAACAATTGTTGGAAAAATGACTTGTGTCATGCACAAAGTAGATGTGCTAACCGACTTGCCAAAACTATAGTTTGTTAACAAGAAATTTGGGGAGATGTTGAACAGCGCGTTTTAATGACTCCAACATAAGTGTATGTAAACTTCCAACTTCAACTGTATATGGTGGAACTTCCACCACTACACTGCTTATACCTTCCAGACCATTCAGATCTGCACACATCAACATGTTATGGCCAAGGTGAAGGGGTGGCGAGCGAATACTTACCGACTGTGATTGTGAGTGTTGGAGGTATCCATTCCTTACATTGAGCTTGTTGCTGCGGCTTGATTAAGGTTCAATTGTCATCAGGAGACTTAGTGACATTGAGGGTTTGTTGTAGTTACGTCTATATCCTCAGAGGGACAGTCTACATACTTCTCGGAGGGACATTAAATCTCTGTTATACATGCTGAGCTTGTTGTTGAAGTTTGATTATGGTTTGATTGTCGTCAAGACAGTTAGTGGGAGATTGAGTGTTTGTTGGTGGTAGGCCAGCCTGAGTGATTTTCAGAGGGACGTTAAGTCTCTGTTTTTGTGCTAAGCTTGTTGCTGCTGCAGTTTCATTATGCCACACGCCAGCTCTCTGATACCAATTTAGCCCACATAGAGTGGGTTATTTGCAACAGATGACGTGAAACGCTCTGAGACTGAGAGTAGCAGATTGTTCAGAACAGGCAGTCTAGACAAAGATGGCAATGGGACAACCACCTCACCAATGGGGTACCACTTTCCACCCCATCTCACCAATGGGGTACCACTTTCAACCCCATCTCACCAATGGGGTACCACTTTCCACCCCATCTCACCAATGGGGTACCACTTTCCACCTCATCTCACCAATGGGGTACCACTTTCCACCCCATCTCACCAATGGGGTACCAGTTTCCACCCCATCTCACCAATGGGGTACCAGTTTCCACCCCATCTCACCAATGGGGTACCACCCCATAATTCTAGTTCAGTCAGAGCTTTCTTCAACTACCAAAGTGCCATTTCAATTTGACATGGGGAGAATCTCAGTTGCATTGCCTTGATTCCTTGTGTCCTCTCGCCTCCTTTTCAAAACCCATTGGAGGAGAAGGTCAAAGGGGAGGAATCTCTGGAGCAGGAAGTCAGGACCGTTGATTCTCCCATGCGGGAGAGCAAATAGTATAGAGAGTGAAAACTTTTAGAAATGGAACAAAATCAATATAATAGGAAGACAGTGAGAGTGTTATAAAAGTGTGTGAAATGCCCCTGTGGTTATGTTAACAGGTTAGCAGCAGAGCTTGTGGAGAGACTGTGTGGAGAGGAGCATGCTATTTCTGTGGTGTGAAACCATAGAACCTCACCYGTCACCACCACCTCCATACCTCCTGTTGTGTGAAACCATAGAACCTCACCCGTCACCACCACCTCCACACCTCCTGTTGTGTGAAACCATAGAACCTCACCCGTCACCACCACCTCCATACCTCCTGTTGTGTGAAACCATTAGAACGCTCACCGTCACCACCTCCATACCTCCTGTTGTGTGAAACATAGAACCTCACCCGTCACCACCACCTCCTACACCTCCTGTTGTGTGAAACCAATAGAACCTCACCCGTCCAGCACTCCATACCTCCTGTTGTGTGAAACCATAGAACCTCACCCGTCACCACCACCTCTACACCTCCTGTTGTGTAAACCATAGAACCTCACCGTCACAGCACTCCATACTCCTGTTGTGTGAAAACATAGAACCTCACCCGTCACCACCACCTCTACACTCCTGTTGTGTGAAACCATAGAACCTCCACCGTCACCAGCACCTCCTACCTCCTGTTGTGTGAAACCATAGAACCTCACGGCTCACCAGCACCTCCATACCTCCTGTTGTGTGGAAACCATAGAACCCACCCGTCACCACCACCTCACACCTGCCTGTTGTGTGAAACCATAAACCTCACCCGTCACCAGCACCTCATACCCCTGTTGTGTGAAACCATAGACCTCACCCGTCACCACCACCTCACTACCCTCCTGTTGTGTGAAACCATAGAACCTCACCCGTCACCACCACCTCCATACCTCCTGTTGTGTGAAACATAGAACTCACCCGTCACCACCACTCTACACCTCCTGTTGTGTGAAACCATATACCTCACCCGTCACCACCACCTCCACACCTCTGTTGGTGAAACCATAGAACCTCACCCCTCACCACCACTCCACACTCCTGTTGTGTGAAAACGTAGAACCCGTCACCACCACCTCCAAACCTCCTGTTGGTGTGAACCGTAGAATACCCGTCACCACACCTCTACACTCCTGTTGTGTGAACCCGTCACCACCACCTCCACACCTCCTGTTGTGTGAAACCGTAGACCCGTCACCACCACCTCCACCTCCTGTTGGTGAAACCGTAGTAAACCCGTCACCAGCACCTCTACACCTCGTAGTGGTTGAAACCGTAGACCCGTCACCACCACTCGACACCTCCTGTTGTGTGAAACCGTAGAACCCGTCACCAGCACCTCTTACACTCCTCTGTTGTGTGAAACCGTAGAATCCGTCACACCACTCTCCACCTGTTGGTGTGAAACCGTAGAACCGTCACCACCACCTCCACCTCTCCTGTTGGTGTGAACACCGTAGAACCGTCACACCAACCTCCACCTCTCTGTTGTGTGAAACCGTAGAACCCGTCACCAGCACCTCTACACCTCCTGTTGTGTGAACCGTAAACCCGTCGCCACCACCTCTACACCTCCTGTGTGTGAAACCGTAGAACCCGTCACCACACCCTCCACACCTCCTGTTGTGTGAAACCGTAGAACCGTCACCAGCACCTCTACACCTCCTGTTGTGTGAAACCGTAGAACCCGTCACCAGCACCTCACACCTCCTGTTGTGTGAAACCGTAGAACCCGTCACCAGCACCTCTACACCCTGTTGTGTGTGAAACCGTAGAACCCGTCATCACCACCTCTACACCTCTGCTTGTTGAAACCGTAGCAACCGTCACCAGCACCTCACACCTCCTGTTGTGTGAAACCGTAGAACCCGTCACCAGCACCTCTACACCTCCTGTTGTGTGAAACCGTAGAACCCGTCATCACCACCTCTACACCTCCTGTTGTGTGAAACCATAGAACCCGTTACCAGCACCTCCACACAGTCTAACTCTGACTTTAGCCAAATTAGATTTGTTTTTGGGGAAAGCAAGAAGAGGAGGAACATGGTTAACTGCTTTCTACTGAGAGGATGTAAACACTTGAACCACACTGTTATCCAACCACATCCCTCCCAGCCAAGGGCTGTGTCCCAAATGCCACCTTATCCCTTAGATAGTTCTCTATTTTTGACCAGGCCCATAGGGAATAGGTGCCATTTGGGGCGCTGCCAAGGAGCCATTGTGGTAATTGTTGGGAAAAAATAACAGAAGGCATGCCTCTATATACTCTAAGTGCCAACCTAGTCATTAGTGTGTTTTTGTCAGTAACTCACGATAGGCAAACTACATTTAAAAAAAAGGTGGTAGTCACTTCCTGGGGAATTTGAATACGTGGTTTCCCGTTTAGCTACTAGCTACACAGCTTTTGTAGGGCATCCCATGTCAGTCAGCTGGTGGCAGAGAGGGAGGCAGATATAGAGGGACAGGTGTTCCTGGGCATCTGCTAGCCGCTGTCACCTACTATCTGTCACAACTGGAGCAGCAGGAGAGTGCAGTGCTGCATGTATCCTT
The DNA here is from genome assembly GCF_002910315.2 of Salvelinus sp. IW2-2015. Taxonomy (NCBI): domain Eukaryota; kingdom Metazoa; phylum Chordata; class Actinopteri; order Salmoniformes; family Salmonidae; genus Salvelinus; species Salvelinus sp. IW2-2015. Next base: position 67,473,936 of record NC_036858.1, on the reverse strand, counting down.
CCCCAGCCCTGCCCCAGCCTCCCAGGCGCCAGCCTCCCCCCAGCCTGCCCAGCTCTCCTCAGCACTGCCCCAGCCTCCCCAGCGCCAGCCTCCCCAACCTCCCCCAGCCCTGCCCCCAGCCTCTCCTCATCACATGTCCCAGCCCGAACACACTCCCCAGTCCCAGCCTCCCTCAGCCTTGCCCCCCTCCCCAGTCCCAGCCCCAGGCTCCCCAGTCCCAGCCTCCCCTAGCCGCCCTCAGCCCTGCCCCAGCCCTGCCCCAGCTTCCCCAGCCTCCCCTAGCCTCCCTCAGCCCTGCCCCAGCTTCCCCAGCCTCCCCTAGCCTCCCTCAGCCCTACCCCAGGCTCCCTTAGTCAACCGTAAGTTTCTGCAGTTGTTCTTCATCTTCGTAAGGTAGTCTAGCGGTTAAGAGCGTTGGGCCAGTTACCGAAAGATCGGTGGTTAAAATCCCAGAGCTGACTAGGTGAAAAATCTGTCGATATGACCTTGAGCAAGGCACTTAACCCTAATTGCTCCTCTAAGTCACTCTGGATAAAAGTGTCTGCTAAATGACTAAAATGTAAACGTGAAATGTCCTGCCTGCATTGTGGGAGGTTATTTTTGGTTGACCCACGTGAACGTGACCAAAGACATGACTGAAACAGGAACCAACTTTGTCTCTCTAACCAATTTTTTGTAAAATGTACACACATACACTGAGTGTACAAAACATTAGGAACAGCTGCTCTTTCCATGACATACAATGACCAGGTGAATTCAGGTGAAAGCTATGATCCCTTATTGATGTCACTTGTTAAATACGCTTCAATCAGTGTAGATGAAGGGGAGACAGGTTAAAGGAGGATGTTTAAGCCTTGAGTGCTTTTGAACGGGGTATGGTAGTAGGTGCCAAGGACACCGGTTTGTGTCAAGAACTGCAACGCTGTTGGGTTTTTCACACTCAACAATTCCCTGTGTGTATCAAGAATGGTCCACCACCTAAAGGACATTCAGCCAACTTGACACAACTGTGGGAAGCATTGGAATCAGCATCCCTGTGCAACGCTTTCGAAACCTTATAGAATCCAYGCCCTGACAAATTGAGGCTGTTCTGCTCAAATCAATATTAGCATATGTGAATGTTTTGTACACTCAGTGTATATTTTCAGTTTGTGACTATGTGATATGGGAGCTGGAGACATGTTTATTTCGACATTACAAAGAAAAACTTCTAGAAACAATGGCAACACACTGCCGTGTTGCACTGAGCCTTGCTGTTGGAAAACTACATCAGTGTCTGACTTTCGGCTGTTGCAGATGCACCTCCCCTGACTTCATTCCTTGACTTTCGTCTGCAGTCGGTTGTGTCAGCCTTACCACTCAAACAAGCCCATTGATTGCCACAGTGCCAGCTTATCCGCCCCGCCCAGTCAGTGTTCATCTACTGTGGTCTTACTTACAGTACAGGAGGGAGGATGGAGAGAAGGGAGATGTAGGGAGGAAGGGACGGAGGAAGAGAGAGAGGTATGGATGGTTGATTGAATGGAGGTAGGAAGAGAGAGAGGGCAGGATGGATGAATGGAGGGAGATGGAGGGAGGCAGGGAGGATATGAGGGCATCATGTTAGATAATCAGTGTGAGTCTGAACCTTAGTGGGATAATCCATATAAGGAAGAAGTAAATCTCTTGATTTTGGAGGAGAAAGTATTGGCCTTGTGCCTGTGTGTTTGTGTGTTTGCCTTGTCAGTCAGTGTGTTTGTGTGTTTGCCTTGTCAGTCAGTGTGTTTGTGTGTGTTTGCCTTGTCAGTCAGTGTGTTTGTGTG
>NC_036858.1:67447183-67472129 GCF_002910315.2 Salvelinus sp. IW2-2015 | reverse complement strand
TGTTTGTGTGTGTTTGCCTTGTCAGTCAGTGTGTTTGTGTGTGTTTGCCTTGTCAGTCAGTGTGTTTGTGTGTGTTTGCCTTGTCAGTCAGTGTGCAGAGCTGAAGCCCAACACAGACAGGTAGTACAGACACATCTGGATGTAGGGTTTCCTACATGTTTTAATACACTGGTCTCTGTTCACAAGGCCATGAAATGGGGGTAGGAAGGCCCACCAGCTGTGGCCTCTTGATCATTAAACTCAAGGAGTGAACTTCCATGTGAGACAGTCCCGAATTACAACCTACTTATGTAGTGCACTACTTTTGAAAAGCAATTGAGATAACTCTATTTGTGCACTTAGGCCAAGTCTACTAGTGCTATGGTGGTGCTTCAGACACAAACAGACAGGGCTCTGGTCAAAAGTTGTGCACTATATAGGGAATAGGGTGCTATTTTGGACACACACAGTAACAGAGAGTGAGACAGATTTGTAGGACCACTTTCAGTTGTTTTAACTGTTGATGTGCTAATGCCCTCAAACTCAGCTCTGKATCTCRAAGCCAGTTCCACTAGTTTATTTTATTTTCCCCCTATAATCAAGGATTTAGACCTGGGAAACCAGCTGTGTGCAATTAATTATCAGGTAGAACAGAATACCAGTCCGGACCTCGTAGGGTAAGATTTGAATACCCCTGTGCTAATGCCAGGCTACATCCATTCATACGAAGGCGAAACATATTTTTTCTCTGCCTATAATCCATATTATCCTAATCCGCCTAAATACAAAGGAAACCTAAATCACACAACCCGTTAAGACCGTATGCCAAACCCACGCCATTGGTCTACACCAGTCAGAGGTTTACCGGTTTAGGCCGTGTCAGTGTGTGTGCGTCTGTGTCTGTGTGTGTGTGTGCATGACTGTATAGTTCTGAGCTGGCATTTATATGGCCATGGGAAGTGTCATCAACAGTGTATGTACTGTACGATGGCTGCTTTGATGCAAGGCCTTCTCTTCCTAGTGTTCTATTGGAAAAGGTTTGATCCAACTGCACAGACCTAGGTACAGTTTAACCCAGTCAAAGAAATGTGCCTCACCTCAACCTTCCTAGTATTCAATGATGTATGAAAACACAGATAATACTCTTATGTACTTCTCTCAGGGGGAGGTTGATTGAATCATAGGGGCAATGTCAAATCTGACAAGCACTTCACTGTGCGGTTGCTACGGAGACAGAGACCATGTGATTTAGACAACACTGATCAAGCAAAGAGATGCTTTTGTGTATGTCCCTACCGACTACTCTGAGGCACAAACAGATCTAGAGTAAGAAATTGGAAAAGTTGGCAAACATAAAGACAGTTTAAAATGGAGGAAGAGGGAGATATTAAAATAACGACAGTTTAACATGGAGGAAGAGGGAGATATTAAAGTAAAGACAGTTTAACATGGAGGAAGAGGGAGATATTAACGTAAAGACAGTTTAACATGGAGGAAGAGGGAGATATTAAACGTAAGACAGTTTAAAATGGAGGAAGAGGGAGATATTAACGTAAAGACAGTTAACATGGAGGAAGAGGGAGATATAAACGTAAAGACAGTTTAACATGGAGGAAGAGGGAGGTATTAACGTAAAGACAGTTTAACATGGAGGAAGAGGGAGATATTAACGTAAAGACAGTTTAACATGGAGGAGAGGGGAGATATTAACGTAAAGACAGTTAACATGGGAGGAAGAGGGAGATATTAACGTAAAGACAGTTTAACATGGAGGAAGAGGAGATATTAACGTAAAGACAGTTTTAACATGGAGGAAGAGAGAGATATTAACGTAAAGACAGTTTAACATGGAGGAAGAGAGAGATATTAACGTAAAGACAGTTTAACATGGATGAAGAGGGATATTAACCCTCCCTGGAAGACCAAAGAGGAGAGTGGCTGTGGCCGAGAAGGAGGGGAGGCTTTTACAGTTAAGCCATGTTGGCAGCTCCATCTCTCCTTGTGTGTGTGTAGCAGCTGCAGTGGTCAGGCCTGCATTAGCATGCTGAAGGTGCTTATGTAAACTGTCATGGTCCACGTCCCAAATAGCACCGTATTCCCTATAAAGTGTACCACCCATAGGGCTCTGGTCAAAAGCAGTGCACTATGTAGGGAATAGTGTGTCATTTGGGATGGACCCATGCTGTTGGAGCTGGGCCAATGTGGGAATCTCTGCTCTGAAATGGGGCACTATCTATTCTATGAGAGGTGCTTTGTTTTATACTGGGGTTGATTTGAGTCCTGTTACTGAATTATAGTAGCACTTTGGTAGTTAAAGCAAGCTCTGACTGAGGCAAATTTGGTGATGGAAATGGTTTGTATTCATTATTAGAGGTGAATGACGTGTCAGTGTAATGCACTAAAGACAACACTATGTTGTCACCTCTGTCCCACCTCCACCTACCCATCTGAACATATTGGATCTAAGGCCTTCTTCCAACATGGATAGAGACATCCTGAATTATAAACATGCAACTACTTCTCAATCAGTCAATCAATCAGTCAATCAATCAGACAAGTTAAACCAGTCTGAATAAACTGTTTTGTAATAAACTTCATTGTGACCGGTCCATCTGTCAGGTGTTTTCCACCTACCCCAACGAGGACTATGACCGTCGGAATGAGGACGTGGACCCCATGGCTGCGTCTGCAGAGTACGAGCTGGAGAAGAGGGTGGAGAGGCTCCATCTGTTCCCCGTCGAGCTGGAGAAAGGTACACCTCAGCCAAATTACCCCCATAACCTTAATGTGGCATCTGGGATTCAGTAATCCCCATAACCTTAATGTGACAATCTGGGATTCAGTTATCCCCATAACCTTAATGTGGCAATATGGGATTCAGTAATCCCCATAACCTTAATGTGGCAATCTGGGATTCAGTAATCCCAATAACCTTAATGTGACAATCTGGGATTCAGTTACCCCCATAACCTTAATGTGACAATCTGGGATTCAGTTACCCCCATAACCTTAATGTGGCAATCTGAGATTCGAACAGCAACAAAGATCATTCCCAGATTGCCCATTTAAGAAAACTCCTCTTCACAGTACTTATATTTCACAGTACTCTAAAGAAGAGTTGTATCTCCATTCTCTTGAGACAATCAGACAATCAATCCCCATTAGCACCCATCCATCATTTCTCCATCATCCCTCCATCTTCCCTCCAGTTATCCCTCCTCCCAAGAGGGAATTCTCAATCACTCCATCTGGCTTCCAGTTATCCCTCCTCCCAAGAGGGAATTCTCAATCCCTCCATCTGCCCTCCAGTTATCCCTCCTCCCAAGAGGGAATTCTCAATCACTCCATCTGGCTTCCAGTTATCCCTCCTCCCAAGAGGGAATTCTCAATCACTCCATCTTCACATTGACAGGATGTTAACATAGGGTAAAATGACTGTAACAGGAAAACATTGATTTGAAAAGCTATTATGAAACAAAAGAGCATTTCATTTTCATCATGGATTAAGATAACTATGATTGTATTTTCTTCTCACAGTATTTCTCCTATATCCACTGTGTCTTCAGATGGTGATGGGTTAGGTATCAGTATCATTGGGATGGGGGCAGGGGCAGACATGGGCCTGGAGAAACTGGGCATCTTTGTCAAGACGGTCACCGATAAAGGAGCAGCGCACAGGGACGGCAGGTATGTCACAAAATGGTGGCCTCTCCATCTACGGCTTGTCCATCTATACTCCTGGCAGATTTACCTGAACAAGTTCTGCATGATTTAATCATCTTTTTTTGTTTTTTTGTGACCAACTTTTAATTTAGATAGTAATTTATTCAAAAGGGGGTTACAGGTACAGGTTTAACATACAAAGTCATTTTAATTCAGTTATATCCATATATTCAGTTATCATATTTGCATTTAATATATTCACAAACAGTATTTCTTGTACGTGTGGGCTGCCACAAAAACAAAAAATACACAAAAATAATGCATACACAGATAAAGAAAAAAGTCTCCCCCTCCCCAACCCATTCAACACCCTCAGTCCCCCTCCCCAACCAATTCCTTCAACACCCTCAGTCCCCCTCCCCAACCCATTCCCTCAACACCCTCAGTCCCCCTCCCCAACCAATTCCCTCAACACCCTCAGTCCCCCTCCCCAACCCATTCCCTCAACACCCTCAGTCCCCCTCCCCAACCCATTCCCTCAACCCCCTCAGTCCCCATCCACACGCCTGCATCCTCCCTACCCACTGGAAACCATGTTTCCCAGCCCTTCCCACCCCACCAAGCCCCCCTCCTCTCGCATCTTCATCTACCCTACCTCACCTCCCTGACCCGAAGAAAGCATGCCTCCCGCCCCTTCCCATCTCGCCCAGCTACTGAGGTTGCTTATCAGTCCACCTCCCACCCAGTTGACTAATTTAATCAGGTGAGCCCATTTAGGAAAGATTGGGAAACCCTGGTTTAAGAGATAAATGAATAGCACTTCTTCCAGGGCAATGGAAGCCATAATATTTATCTCTATTCTCAGCCAGGGAGCAGAAGAGTCATGTCTAAACCAATTTATAATTGGGCGAAATGCTAGTCCTTGAATTTAATGATTAATGATGATTTAATAATGTAAGAAGGAATCAAGCATGTGAGATGAGCCAGACTAGTGTATCTAGTAGTAGTATTCACATCTTGGTCTAGCTAGCTGATTTGATATGGTTCCTTGTGTGAGCATGTCTCACTTGCAAGATAGATTTCTATCTCAATGAGACAAACCTGTATAAAATAAAAGTTGAATAAAAGGTGGCTGAAAAAGTAAGCATGTTATACGAGTCCTGACTGAGGCTGTTGTGCTGCTTTGTGTTTTTCCATCCAGGATCCAGGTGAATGACCTCATAGTGGAGGTGGATGGGACCAGTCTGGTGGGGGTCACCCAGACCTTCGCTGCCTCCGTCCTCAGGAACACCACAGGCACCGTCAAGTGAGGATACGGTTTTGGGGATTCATCCCAAATGACCCTATTCCCTTTATAGTGCACTACTTTTGACCAGGGCCCAACTACTGCACCTTTTAAAGCAATTTTAAAACAATGAGCTACTGAGAAAGAATAGAGTTGCTTTGATGGACGTCACTCTCAAACACTTGAATACAGACAGGCAGGTTAAATTGCTTGGCCCTGTATGAAGTTGGGCCCATCAAGTCTGATCTCTTCTTTGTGTTGTACAGTGTGATGTCAGACGCCATTAAGGTTTTCTGGAGACATGTTCTTCTTAGTTTGCAGCAGCTTTAGACTCTAAAGAGACTGTCAAAATGACTCATTATATGCTCTGAGAGAGACATGTTTTTCAGTGTAATACCCTCCTCAGCTATGTAAGAATCTGCAGTTCAGAATATCATTTTTTTAACCTTTATTTAACTAGGCAAGTCAGTTAAGAACACATTTTTATTTACAATGACGCCAGTTAACAGTTGGTTAACTGCCTTGTTCAGGGACAGAACAACATATTTTTACCTTGTCATTTCGGGGATTCGATCTAGCAACCGATCTAGTACCCATAGTCTAGTACCCATATTCGATCTAGTACCCATAGTCAGTCAGTTATCACATCCTCCCACATACAYACTGCATAGATCAGGTCACGCAGAGTAGTCATCAGAAGCCAAATAGGGCCATGATGATAGTATGATGAAGAGCCTTCCCTTCATAGATATAGCAACAGAACCACAGCAGAACCATAGACAAAGCTGAAACTCTACATTTGGACCATAGCAGAGCATAAAAACATCACCATCATCCTCACAGCAGGCATCAACACAATTATCATTCCGAAATGCCAGAGGGGTCTATTTGTGGCTGACTGAATGGGGCACCAGAGTTCCCCAATCCCCAACACTCCTTTGTCGTACTATAGGCTCATTCATTCATTATTCAGGAACTAGTCGTCAGTGGAGCTATGGGGGTAATTGTTAGCGTGAGGTGTGTGGTGTGTCTGTGTTCCTGTGTGTGTGTGTTCCTGTGTGTGCGTGTGTAATTGTTAGTGTTGTGTGACTTGTCGAAGATCAGAGCCCTCTTCAGAGATTGCTCATGAATTATAGAACAGGGTAGACGTGGAAGGAAGGGCTGAGGCAGGCGGTCAGTCGGTCAGTCCTATTCATAAAAATGTCAGCCAGATGAATGGATGGATGGCTGAGGATGGGAACTGTGTTGGTTAGCATTTAATTACATGATAGTTAGCAGAGGGAATTGGAAGTCTGCTTTGGTGGTCTTGATAACTGACTGACTATGGGTACTCATTCTGAACTGCACAGATTCTTTTTACATAGCTGAGGAGGGTATTACACTGAAAAACAGAGCATATATTGAGTCAAAATAATCTAATTGTTGAAACGGGCTATATAATTATTTAACCTCTTGCTAAGGAACCATATCATAGAGGTTCCTCTTATTGCAGTCCACATAGGAAGACATTTTCAAAAGCTGTGTAATGTTATGCAGGTTTCTGATTGGTCGAGAGAAGCCGGGCGAACAGAGTGAGGTGGCCCAGCTGATCCAACAGACCCTGGAACAGGAGCGCTGGCAGAGAGAGGTGATGGAACAACGCTACAGCCAGTATATGGAGGACCAAGAGGTAAGTCTCCAACCAGTCTACAATCAGTCTACAACTAGTCTACATCCAGCATAGGTAGGTCTACAACCAAATTAGTCGGTGAACGGGCAACCAAGAGGTACAGTACAGATGTACAGAAAGACTAGTCCAATAAGAAAACAAATGTTTGCTTTATGTTGAAAAAGGTTTTGCTACTGTGTGCCCAAAAGAACACGACCCTGAACACAGCCAGTTTAGAGACAGAAATAGAAGCCTGGTCACTATTAGAATTTTTCAAATGACTATGAAGCTTTTTAGGTCAAACGTTGCCTTTGTGTGTTCTCTTTTCCCCTCAGCTTTAGGATTAAGATATGTGTGCCAATCGCATCTTTGTCAGAATGGACCCAAAGCCGGTGCCTGTATTGAGTGAGCTGAATGGGCGTGTGTCCATAGGTACGCTGTTACTGTTCAGTGTAGCCTGCAGACAGTATAAACACAAGTCTGCTTACCAAAATATACTATTCTTCCTATGGACTAGTCAAAAGTAGTACACTATATAGACAATAGGGTGCCATTTGTGATGCACACCAACAGGTCAGTTCAGAGAGCCTAGGCCAAGTAAGATACATTAAATGATGTCCCCCCAGGACTCCTTTTTTAATCTGTTTATGATGTTCTGGCCACTTCCTCTCTGGGTTGTTGGGGTAGACATTTTATAGGACTTCCAATCCACAATTGGTTCAGGTCATCAGCCCAGTCCAAGCTCTTCTCTGTCCTGTCACCCCAATGGTGGAACCAGCTTCCACCTAAAGTCAAGCTCTTCTCTGTCCTGTCACCCCAATGGTGGAACCAGCTTCCCCCTAAAGTCAAGCTCTTCTCTGTCCTGTCACCCCAATGGTGGAAACAGCTTCCACCTAAAGTCAAGCTCTCCTCTGTCCTGGCACCCCAATACCAGCTTCCCCCTAAAGTATATCTCTTCTCTGTCCTGGCACCCCAATACCAGCTTCCTCCTAAAGTATATCTCTTCTCTGTCCTGGCACCCCAATACCAGCTTCCCCCTAAAGTATATCTCTTCTCTGTCCTGGCACCCCAATACTAGCTTCCCCCTAAAATCAAGCTCTTCTCTGTCCTGGCACCTCATTGGTTGAAAAAGCTTCTTCCTAAAGGCAATCCCTTCTCTGTCCTGGCACCCCAATATTAGCTTCCCCCTAAAGTCAAGCTCTTCTCTACCCTTGCACCCCGATCGTGAAACCAGCTTCCCACTAAAGTCAGGACAGCGGAGTCCCTGTCCATCTTCTGAAAACGTCTGGAACCTTACCTTATTGAAGAGTATCTTAAATAACTTTCCCAGCGCCCCAGGTGCCCACTTCCCCCTCAAAAAGCACTTGTCTTTTCCTACTAGCTCTGACTTTGCTGATGAATACTTTGTTGAGGGAAAATGTACTTGATACGCTTGTGATGTGTTGATGTCTCACCTAGCTATCTTAAGATGAATCACTAACTGTAAGTTTCTCTGGATAAGAGTGTCTGCTAAATGACTCAAATGTAAATGTCATCACCTATCACAACGAGGATGACCTCTATGCAATCAAAATCCTATGAGGATGCAGGACATTCTTATATTCTCCATCTTATTACAATGACATGCATGATAGCATAATGGCTGAGGTTTAGTTCTGGTGTGTTCTCACCCCTATCTAGGGACCCGCTTTACTGATGTTATATGCCATCTAGTGGCCAGTCTCCGTACCAATAGAGAACCAACCATGAAGCTCTTGTAGAGGCAGCAGTCACTGGCAATTATAAAAATGCTGTGGGATGGATGGATGGACAGATGGAACTATATTGAACCTTTTCAAATATGCAGACACTTTGGCCGTCTCAGTTAAGACCTGGAGGCATTGTGGAAAACCCCAGACCCAATCGAGACTTCAGGCTCATCTGTCCCCTCTTCCCCCAGGGTGGCGAATATGGTACTGACGAGGAGGAGGATGACGAGGAGGAGGTCAGCCCCACGCATCCCTCTGCCATCGAGGTGTTTGACCTGGCTGAGAACGAGGACATCTCTCCACTGGAGACGGACCCTGATAAGCTGGCCCATAAGTACCAGGAAGTGAGAGAAGACAAAGTTAAAGACAAAGGCCTGCGTCACTCTATTCCTTATGTAGTGCACTACTTACTTACTCACTGACTCTCTCTCTCCACCTCTCTCTCTTTCTCTCCCTATGTCTGTCTCTCGCTCTGTCTYTCTCTCTCTCTCCCTCCTCAGCTTCACATAAAGCATGCTGTAACACAGGCAGAGATCCAACAGCTGAAAAGAAAGGTTGTTATATTATGTCATTCTTATTATGTCCTAATGTTTAATTGTAAATATGGCAAGTTGATATACAGTGGCCTTTACAGTTTTCATCCCCTGCCTGTCTGTTTGTGTACATGTGTATGTGTGTGTTTGTGTGCTTCTCCACACTCCCAGCTGAACCATGCAAAGCAGGACAAGCAGCGCTGGCGTGTGGACAAGACCCAGCTGGAGCAGACCCTGCAGGAGAACAAGGAGCGCATGGAGAAGCTGGAGGGTTACTGGATGGAGGCCCAGAGTCTGTGTCAGGCTGTGGACGAGCACCTGAAGGAGACCCAGGCCCAGTACCAGGCTCTGGAGCGCAAGTACAGCAAGGCCAAGCGCCTCATCAAGGAGTACCAGCAGAAGTAAGGCCGGGAGACACACACACAATGCATTGAGAGTGTGGTAAGGTTGTACATAAGAGGTCAATATAAAATGATGTTAATTACAGTGAATAATAGAAAAGAAAGTAGAACTTGTTCAGTCTTCGGGAATGTTTCCAATGTTTCAGCCCCAAGGCTTTTCTCAGAGCTCATTCATTACAGTGGAAATACAAGTCGTTTTAGAGTGGTGTGATTAGTGTCTCTGTGATGGCTCTTCTCCAGGGAGATTGAGTACCTGAAGAAGGAGACTCAGCGCTGTCTTCAGGACGGGGCCGAGGCATCACTGAGGGAGGAGTCAGGACAGCTCCATGAACAGGTAATAGTGGAGACTGATGGTTGGATGTGTGGTTCCTGGGTTTGATTCCCGCTGGGGTCACCAATATGAAAAATATATGCACGCATTACTGTAAGTCGGTTTGGATAAAACTGTCTGTTAAATGGCATATATTATTAATATATTATAAATGTCATCGTGTGCAGCCATCAGTGAGACCATTGATTACACAGAACGTTGGCAGTTGCAGACAACTTTGTGATTAAGAAACTTGATTGAATGTATTATGGTAACAATTAAAGTTTCTAGTAGTCCATCATCTATAATACACAAACATAACCATAACTTTCTGTGTTTGTTTGCAGGTAGCAGATCTGGAATGCAGGGTTGAGGAACTGAAATCTGAACCTTTATAAAAGCCTTGTTTTCTAAGAGAGTCTCTTCAAGAATTTCCAAAAGTGAATACGAGGATAGTGTTATTGTACTTGCAGTGGACCCAGGGTATTTCTTGTTTCAAACTTTAGCCTGGTTTGCGGTCGAATACAGGTACCCTCAGGCTTTGTATTTCTTTATGTAATCTCTTTATGTAACAACTCTTTCAATCCCGTTTTGTTTTTACATTTCCCAGCTGGTAATATTGCCAATAACTACTGGTTTGTCTGACAGTTTAATCAACCATTTTCTTAACATTCCAAAATACTGACAAGAACGTCCATGGAGCTCTAACCGTTGCTGTTCCTAATTTTTCATTCCCAGTGTTCAGTATTTTACAATTTGATCACAAATCGTGTTTTTGGGTGAAATAGAAGACTGGGCTTTTGATTTCAATTGCCAAAACAAATCACATTTCTTTCTTTTATTTGCCTATTTTGTAAGTGCCGTTTCATTTTCTGGATTGTCATTGTACAGCTGTAATACTGTATGTGGTTTATAAAACAAAAGTTTGCTTTGTATTTTTATTAATATATGTATAACATTTAACATATACAGTATGACATAATGGAGTCAACAGTTGGTGCTTATGTGACTGAGGAAGATGTGTAACTAGTCAAATGTCCACACTGGAGAAGATATACAGTACCGTTCAACAGTTTGGGGTCACTTAAAAATGTCCTTGTTTTTGAAAGAAAAGCTATTTTTTTGTCCATTAAAATAACATCAAATTGATCAAAAATACCATGTAGACATTGTTAATGTTGTAAATTACTATTGTAGCTGGAAACGGCTGATTTTTAAATGGAATATCTGCATAGGCGTAGAGGCCCAACCCCCAAACTTTTGAACGGTAGTGTAGCTTGATTGAACGTTTGGTGCTTCACTGGAATGAAAGGGGCAAGAAGAGGTGGGCTATATCCTACAATTGCATCAGGAATCCAACTTTTGCAGGAGTTTGACACTTCAAACAGTCAACTGCTGCCACAGCCATACAGTATGTGTGTTGTTAGTCAACTCCGCTACCCAGTAATGGCAACCGATGGGATTCAGTAAGAGTATACTAAACCTTCAGTAATAACCCCTTTCTTATTTAAATAACTAAACTTATATAACTCCTTATAAAAAGAAGAGAACTCCTCCATATGTGCTGTACCACAAAGGGACATGACATGATTGGAATCTTAGTTTTTTAAATTTTTATTGTGAATGTTATCAAAGATGTGTTCAACACTGACTGAATGGCAGACACAAGAACTGGTGACTGATGGACTGAAACAGAGGGACTAGGCATAACTGAACTTGTCCATCGTGAACACAACCATGGAGTTTGAAGGTGATGAAACATTCCTCCCCGTAAACATGTGTGGTATTGGAGAAAAGCAATGCAAAGAAACAAGTGTTGATGAAAGGAAGAATACATTTCAGAGAGGCTAGACCTGGGGGATTTCATGAAGACAGTGTTAGATAATGTTATCAAATGAACACATACTGTATCTCATGGGCATGTTTCGAGTGTTTTCATCAGATTTTAGGCTTGGACAGGGCACATGCTTTGCATTGTTTTGTGCAATAAATGGTGAACTGTGATACTGAAGTCAGTTATTTTTTTATAACTTCTTCCATTTTACATTTCCCTCATCTTCAGATCACAAACTGAATTATACTCCAGGGACAATAGAGATATATTCTACTCTAAATTGGAAATGGCATATTATGAATAATAAACACATTGGTCATCAAAAAGAAAGGAAGACGTAGGCACTCGTCATATAATTAATTAAAAAGCCTTTATTTGTATGGCATGTTAAAATGGAAACAGTTTAAAAACTCTTTCGGCTGCATGGCCTTCGTCAGGGAGTACAAAGATATGACAATACAATGTCCTATTTTGAACAGCTTTTTCCAATCAACCCTGATTTGAAGAGGGAGTGGTTACAGAATTCATTGGACAACACCTAGTAAACAATACTATACACATTAAAAAGTGAAATACTGTAGATATGCTATCAAAAATGCATCTCAAGGCTAGAATCATCAGGACCTCTAGAAAGGTAGTTCTAACCTTGAATATGACTGGGCTAGGTGTTAAGAATAGGAGAGACATCTATTTTATAGTACACTAGAACACAGCAAAAATGGACCACAACAGTCTAAACATAGCTAATTGAGGCCAGAACATGATCAATACCCATAGCTTGTAGGCAGGCAGGGTTGCCATGGTGTAAGGACTTGTAGTGCCTTTAACACATTATTTTCTTTGAAAACCAAAGTATGAACAAAAATCACATTATTTTACATGAAGTGTTGTAAAATGTACTGGTATTCTCAGCTGTGAATGTTGCAATGGGTATGTATCAACTTAACCAAGTGTTTTCAAAGAAACACGATAGTCAATAGTGTATGTGTGGTGCAAACAAATTATGAGTGTGTCTTTTCATGGTGTCTCGTCAGGTGATAATTTCGTGAAAAACTTTTCCCACACTGATCACACTTGTACTGTCTCTCTCCGTTGTGCAGCATCAGGTGAGCTTTCAGACTCTGAGGTCGACTGAAGCTTTTCCCACATTCAGGACAGGTACATGGTTTCACCCCAGTGTGTTTTCTCTCATGACGCTTCAGATCCCCAGACTGACGGAAACTCTCTCCACACTCAGTACACAGGAAAGATTTCTCCCCTGTGTGTATCCTCACGTGCACATTCAGATGTCCAGAGTGGCTAAAACACTTCTCACAGTAAGAGCAGCGGTATGGCTTCTCTCCCGTGTGAATCCGCTGATGCTGCTTAAGGCTGTAGAAACAAGAGAAACCTTTCCCACAGTCATTGCACAAGTGCAGTTTGGCTGCGTCTGACTGGAAACACCGGTGAGCTTTGAAGCTTTGAACGTGCTCGTAGCTCTTTCCACACTGCAAGCACAGGTGAACTTCTCCTGCATCTCCAGCCTTCTGCTCCGACTGAATTAGCCCTGAGCCCAGGCCTGTGGCCTGAGAGACATGCTCATCAGGGTGGTGTCTCTTAACGTGCTTCCGGAGGTACCTCTCCTCGGTGAAGGAGAACTGGCAGTARGAGCAAGGAACAGCTTTAGTGCTCAGCTGGATGTCCTTACATACCTCTGCATCCAGGTGGTGCTGTAGACCGGCAGCCTGACTRAAGAACCTCCCACAGTGGGTGCAGCAATAAAGCATGTTTTCCTTTGGATGCTTGTTGACCTTGTGCTTCTTCAGGGTGGTGTACCGTTTGAAGGTAACCCTGCATGTAGAGCAAGAGTACGGCGGTGGCCCCACCACGACCCGGATGCACTGATGGACTTTAAGGGACTCTGGGTTGCCGAAGGTTTCCTGACAATCAATGCAGCTGTACTGTGCCTCTCCTACAGCCTCTCTCCTCTCCACCTCCATGTCCAGAGCGTCTGGATTGGGATCTGAATGGAACCTCTTCTTGGTACTGGTTTCTCTTTGT
Organism: Salvelinus sp. IW2-2015; assembly: GCF_002910315.2. NCBI lineage: Eukaryota > Metazoa > Chordata > Actinopteri > Salmoniformes > Salmonidae > Salvelinus > Salvelinus sp. IW2-2015. The sequence continues at coordinate 67,458,688 of NC_036858.1, read as the reverse complement.
TTCAGTGTGTTTGCCTTAGTTTTGGCCTTAGAGTTCCTGGTGGACTTTACCCTGAGGTTCCTCAGTCTCTGTGAGGAAGCTCTCCCTGTCTGGGTCTCTGTAGGTTGATCATTGGACGGAGGCTCGGGTTCCCAGGCGCTGTCAGAAGGAGGCGGGAGCGAACTCTCACCTCTGACCTCCTCACCTCTGACCTCTACCACTCCAGGCTTCTTCTTCCTTGGGTGAACTCGTAGCTGGTGACTTGCCAGGTCGTACCCCTGAGCGAAACACTTCCTGCACTGGGGGCAGCAGTAGGGTCTGACGTTGGAGTGGACAGCTCGCATGGTTCTCTGGACGTGGCCCTTCTGCTTAAAGCTCTTAGGACGCTGAGGGCACCGGTAGCCCAACTCACGGACAGAGGACGACATAGGGTCTGGGTTCATGTTACTGTTAGAAAGGTGATTTTCAAGCTCACTCAGTGCAGACGCAGGTGATAGGTCCAGAGGGTGTAATTGCTCTTTATGTCTTTGGATGTAGGTCTCAGTGGTGAAAGAAAGCTGGCACTGACAGCAGAGGAAAACCTGAGACGATAAATTTGTATTAACCTCTAAAACGGAGAGAAAAGAAGAAGAAAAAGTTAGGTCTTATTAAACTAAAGTGACGTTCTTTCAACTTTTTGGAGAAATGTATTATTATTATCTCTTATACACTCTCACAGAACCTTCTAGATGCCTAATGCCAGAGCAAGGTTATAAAAAGAGACTGTGGATGATAAGTACCTGAAGGGGTGCTCTTTCGGAGCCAGATTTGGTCAGAGGGGTCCCTAAACCTGTCGATGAATCGCCCCCCAGGCCAAAACAGGAGCTCATCTCCTGGGAGGATAGAGCGGCAGCAGTGGAAGAAAACAATCCCCCTGTACTGGAGTGCTATGAGATTACCCTCCTCTACATTACGAGCACAGTTAACATACCTAAAAGAGAGATGAGAGAGAGTGCACTGGGACTAAGCACTCCATAACAGACAGACAGATGCAGTGTAAAATAAGGTACGTTCTACAACACAAGTTACCTCATCCAGTTGGAATGAGTGTCTCTTGCAGAATCAATGTACTCAGATTCACCCTTACTGTTCCAGACCTGAAAAGAGACAAGCGCTTTAAAAAGAACAATACGGACAAATAATGCCAGCTGACCATGCTCAGATAGACAGAGCATAGAGACAATGCTCCAGAATGACATGGGTTATGTTTTACACAAACTACAGTACAGTGTTGTGTCCCAAATGGCACCGCATTCCCTACATAGGCACTAAGTGAGCATACAATTAAAAATATTTTGGGGGGGCAAAAACGATGCATGGCCATCATATTTCTAATGTTTATCATAGAAAAAAATGAAGTAAGCTACAATTTCTAATGTTTTTCTTAAAAGTTAATCTTGCATTTTATCAGAGAAATGTAAGCTGGCTAGACTGAGAAAAGCACGGGAGAAAAGTAGATATACATCAGTCAGAGCATGGTCGTGAACTCTCATCTGAGTGGAGAAGTGCAACTTAAGCACTAAATTAGTATGATGCTGAAGAGAAATTACAATAGAAGTATTTAACATCTGCGTTTACAAAACACAGCAAGATATTTGTTATGCATTGAATTTTTGTCCTCTGTAAAAAATTAAGAATTGTGCATTAACGCAACCCCTAAGTTTAACTGGCTAGTTATCTAAGTAAGTGGCTGACTTAATAAGGTGATGGGGCATCATATTGTGTTAGCTTTCTGCCATGTTTGAGAAGTCAAAGCCCTTTGGATGAGTTATCTTTTGATTTCCTAGCGTTTTTTTCTCCTCTTAAAGTTCTCGCCCTGTTTGCTCCTCCCCCATCTTCTCCTCTCAGTTCTTGGCTGGTCTGCTCCTCTCCCATCTTCTCCGAGCAGAGCAGGCAGGCCAGTTGCCCTAGCAACTCTAGACTCCACACAGACACAGCTTGTACATATGCTGCTCCAGAGGCAGTACTGTTCTTCGTTCAGACCAGCATGCATCAAAACTTTGTTCATTTGCACAGTGTCTCTCGTTCACATTTTGCTTGTAAAATGTCCAGACTCACCAAAAATGACATTCGGTAGCTGGATTGCCTGCCTTTGCAATTAGTTTATTTTCGTTTTCGTTCTTTAGCATATTTAGCTAGCAGCCTCCATGGAAATGTGCTATACTTGTGATAAATTTGGCAGCATTCTGGTAATAGACACCCACTATCCCTTTTTTTGTCTCATACCATAAATCCCGGCATGAGACAAGGACAATATGACAATCTGGATTTATTAAATTTTTWAAAACTTTATTTAACTAGGCAAGTCAGTTAAGAACAAATATCGAACCCGGGTCTGTAGTGACGCCTCTAGCACTGCGATGCAGTGCTTTAGACTGCTGCGCCACTCAGGATCCCTTGGATACCACCCAACCCTATATTAAAATCAGTACTAGTATGCTATAGCCTATTATCGCATGGTGTCATAAGGGAGCATTCTGGGACAGGTGTGAACCAAATGTATTTCTTGACGTTTATGTTTACAAAACAGCACTCAAGTTGCCATAATGCTCTGTTGACAATTGAGTTTAAAGACTTTGATCAGCGAGTAGAATGAACGTGGCTGTCCAGTCTGCAGTCCACTCTAATCATAAAGGGGCGTTTCTTTACAAACGCATCCAATCGCCTTGGTCCCGGTCCCTTACTAAACCAATCACAAGCTTCAATCTGCTGTGGTTCACAGTGCTGTGGCAGAAAGATGATGGATGTCCCGGGTGAAGCTGCCGCGATTACAATGTTTGTGATGTAGAATTGCAGGCACATATGCTCCGATTTTCAAAAAGATTTGGAGGCACAGTTGAAAATAACTCAATCAATATATTTAAGCAATAAGGCCAGAGGGGGTGTGGTATATGGCCTATATACACGGCTAAGGGTTGTTCTTAAGCACGACTCAACCCTTCATGTAGTGTTGTGGTGTCTCTCTTGTCGTGGATGTGTGTTTTGTCCTATATTTTTATTTTATTTTTAATCCCAGCCCTCGTCCCCGCAGGAGGCCTTTTGCCTTTTGGTAGGCCGCCATTGTAAATAAGAATTTGTTCTTAACTGACTTGCCTGGTTAAATAAAGCTTAAATAAATACAATTTGAAAAAAGCATCCATCAGTACTCACCTCCCAGGAGTAGTCACTTGTTACTGCGCTGTCCCTGGTAGTCACCTCCCCCTCACAGGGGCCAAAGTGCATTCCCGGGGCCACAATTGCTCCTTGGTTTAGAACCCCCAGGCCTGCCCCAGGGATACTGGACCTGCCCACCACCAGCCCATGGGGTAGGGTGAGGAGGGCCCTCTGGGGTAAGCCCACTGGTGTGGGAGAGTCCAGCATGAAGGACAGACCACCTTGGATATCACACTGGTCTTTGTAGGAGGCATGACACTCCTCACAATCTGTAAAAAAAAAAGAAGAAAAAAAGTGATAGGCCTAACTAAGTAAGATGACACAATCATGTGGTAAACTAAACTGGACATAACAAGGCCTTACACTTACTAACCGTAGATCTAAGCAACTATGATTTGAAAGATGCATGCAAAAACCATTGACGGCCTTTGAATTCAAGATAGTCAGAGTACACAGAATCTGTTGTCACTCACAGAGGTCATTGCCGTTGTCATCTAGTAGTGGATGATCCTCCTCTTGGCCTTGTACCACAGTGTTCACCAATATATTCTGGACCAGGCTGTCGGGCAACACTGTGACAACACAGATCCAGTGAGAAACAGGAGTACATGACAAACATTCCTGACACAGGAGTACATGTCAAACAGAATATGAAACTCTGATTGAATTAGGCTACTGTAGCCTGAGTACCACACCTGCAGAGGCTTTGTCTGTAATGAGTTGGGCTTGACATCCCTCTTCTGATGCACCAGTCTCTGCCCACTCCACGATGATCACTTCATCAGACATGACTGCAGGCGCTGTAGTCGGTTAGTAGGGTAGCAAAATGACAGTGTCAGCAAGCACAACAGCCATGTATCCGGACAAAACCGTCACCCTGTGTGTTGAACTATGGCAACAGCCATTTTGTCCTGATTCTATACCAATTTGACGAATTAATTTAACTGTGCAATGAACATTAGCTACTAACGAAAACAAAACATTTATGAATGTCATAATACGCAATGTTGTTAGCTAGCTAGCTACAGAAAAACATGCTAGCTAGCAATGTGTAATTAGCATTTTCTAGCTAGCCAGTTAATGCTAATTCCATATTGCTAGCTAGCATTTTTATCATAATATTGTSTTTACAATGATGTTAGGACAAACCTGTACAAATGAATCCACCTGAAACCTGTATCTAATTACTTGGCAATAATCTTAGTTATCGTTAAGGTACTAGTGTGTTTGTTACTTTTGGAAAACTGATTTGACTTTTGTGGTAAAAGTTCATGGGTAGCTTGTAACAATGTTCGGATTATGTTTGTTGCCCTTTTCATGAACCGGAAGTGAAAACCCTGCAAACGATCCCCTCTAAATGTGGACTTTTTACAATTATTATAAATGTTTTAAATTATCGATGACGCTTTAATGACCAGAGTATTATTCATACGCTGTAAATCATACATACAATGTCTAAACTGATTTACACTTTCTTTATATGAGCTAAAATCTGTTGTATTATTAACTGCGCCGCTGGTGTAATGGTATCATGGAAGATTCCCATTCTTTCGACCCGGGTTCGATTCCCGGGCGGCGCACAGCTTTTGCTATCTTGACACAAAACTGCTGTAGCATGATTAACAAATTAATAATCTCTGTTTTCGGGTTTCCTTCTCAGCAGCCAAGTAGGCAACATTTTACCTCTGCAGCTGTCGCTTGTGTCTCATGGAAACAACCAAGCAACAGAGACACACTGAAGTTCCAGACAGGTTGCAGTGGAGCCAGTCGGAAGCAACTTTATCCTCACTGGCATTCTCGTGCTGTTGCATAGTGTCGAGATTCTCGAAACTATCCTAAAAGTACTGCAAGAGACATTTGGGAAAGATGTCACCTATACCAGGTCATGACAGAAGCCAAGTGTTCCAGAAGATTTGACCACTTGACACCAAACTTGCGATGGAGATGGTTGACACTTTGGGACTGTTCAGTCGCAGCCACCACTGGCCAAAAATCCAATAATCTTTTAGGAATTCTTTGTCTATGCAATACAGAGCTTATTCACATCCTTGATAACTTGAAAAGACAAGTGTCYCCCGTAATATATAGAGCTATACACATTTAATGACAGTCCATAACTCCCTTGTGTTTTAGAGTCAATCAGTGTCACTGTTGAGGTTGAAGGTCAAGGGGAAATGTAAATGATCAGTTTTGCAGTTTGATGTGTGCATTCATCCACTGTGTTAGATTTGACCATGCTAATAGTAATAGTACTTCAGTCTCCATTTTCAAGTTAATTCTACCGTGCCATCTAGAGCACCCCACCCCCCACACCGTGAAATGATATTCCATGCAAAACTATAAAAAGTTATAGAATTGTTATTTGAAAAACTGATGTTGTTTTAGAGTTTATTATAGTTTATCTTCAGTGCTGGAGAATGATGATCCTGAGGTTGACACCTCTATTCCAGAATCAACCTACTCTTTCAACTCTCAGGAGGATCATCCGAACCTGGACCTTCTCATCCAGGCCAGCTGCTTCTATGAGGCTGTCAACATGCACAATGAGACTGACATCTAGTGGTGAAAAAAGTACCTACATATCATATTAAGTAAATATAAGCAGTAAAATATTACTTGAGTAAAAGTCTTAAAGTATTTGGTTTTAAATAGACTTAAATGTAAATGTAACTGCAAAAATATACTTAAGTATAAAAAGTAAAAGTATAAATCATTTCAAATTGCTTATGTTAAGCAAAYCAAATGACACAAAATTATTATATATTTTTTTTATCTACGGATAGCCAGGGGCACATCATTTACAAATGAAGCATTTGTGTTTAGTGAGTCCACCAGATCAGAGGCAGTAGAGATGACCAGGGATGTTCTCTTGAAAAGTGTGTGAATTAGACCATTTTCCTGTCCTTCTAAGCATTCAAAATGTAACGAGTACATTTGGGTGTCAGGGAAAATGTATGGAGTAAAAAGTACATTATTTTCTTTAGGAATATAGTGAACTAAAAGTTGTCAAAAATATAAATAGTAAAGTTCAGATACCCCAGTACTTTACACCCCTGCTGACATCGACACCATAGATGGAGGCCAGGAGACATGCCATGATCCAAAGCTCTGTGAGTGTTGCTGTTGGAAATGTTTTAGTGTTTTTTTTTTGCCATCAGGAATTAATATCAGTATAGGCATAGGTCAACCTGTAAAGGCAGCGGTCAGTGGTTACCTGTGTTACTGAATGTTTAAGATAAGAATGTCACGTTTGATTAAGGATCTGACAATTTTTTTCAATGTTCACCTAAAATCACATACCCAAATCTAATGAAAGTAGACTACAATGATCATTGACATTTTGGTTGGTCTCAACTTTGTGCACTTTTCAAAGTTCACCATTTCCAGTCCGCTCCTTTTTTCAGCCAATAGCTGCCAACTCCATGCAGCTCCATGGGTAGTGGTGGGTCCCAGCCCTAGGTTTGCAGCCATGCAGATGGAAGAGTGGAATGTCTACTGTGGAATGTACAACGTTTTGCTGCTGCTGGATAGGTCAGTAACAGTAACCACAGTGTTTTTGTAACATTGGAGCACCCGCTGCTAGCAATTAATACAGTAACAAGGCCTATGGTGTAAAGTCTGGGTGTGCATCCCAAATGGCACCCTATTCCCTACATATTTTCTTGACCACCTGGTTTAATGTGTGCATTAATGTGAGAAGGATGCATATGTGACCAGGTGTTGAATGAGCATGTACCCAGGAAACACCTTACCTTAGGTCCAGGGCCAGCTCAGGTATGACTYCCATTGTGAGCCAGTCCAAGCAGGTTGTTCATATGTTCCTGGTGACTAAATAAATATGTACATTAACCACACTAGAAAAAGGCCCAACTAAAGGTAATCCAAAACAAACAATGACAAGATGAGCGGCTTCCTGCCATCTCTCTCACACTGAGTCACAATCATCTTGATCGCTCGCAATGCTTCCTGTCAATTTGACAACAAGCTGTTTTTTATTTACATTGATCACTTATCCTACAGAAAATTGTAATTTTAGTTTTACAATAAATATTTTAGAGAACTTACCAGTGATTAAATAGTTTTATAGTAAGAGGAGGAATATTGTGCTGCCAGTATATATGCTGATGTCCGATAACAGTATGTGAAATGACTGTAAATATAATTTCAGCAGCTATGTCAAGTGTATTGTTGTATGCCATGAGGCTGAGTAGTGGTGTGGACACTGTCACGTTCTGACCCTAGTTATTGTGTTAATCCTTTGTTTTGTTGGTCAGGACGTGAGCTGGGTGGGCATTCTATGTGTTGTGTTTCTATGTTGGGTTTAATGTGCCTGATATGGTTCTCAATTAGAGGCAGGTGTTTGACGTTCCTCTGATTGAGAACCATATTTAAGGTAGGCTGTTCTCACTGTTTGTTTGTGGGTGAGTGTCGGCTGTGTCTGTGTTTTTGCACCACACAGTACTGTCCTCGTCTCGTTCGTTGCGTTCCTGTTCATGGCGTGCTTCGTTATATGTGTTTGCATGTTCAGGTCAGTCTACGTTGTTTGTTTGTTATTTTGTAAATATTCAAGTATAGTTCGTGTCAGTGTTCGTCGGACCCAGCCAGAGCCGTCCAGCCAGGACCAGCCAGAGCCGTCCAGCCAGGACCAGCCAAGAAGCCGCCAGCCAGGACCAGCCAGAGCCGTCAGCCAGGACCAGCCAGAGCCGTCCCAGCCAGGACCAGCCAGAGCCGTCTAGCCTTCCGCCAGACAGGAGCCGCCAGAGCTTTCCGCAGACAGGAGCCGCCAGAGCTCTGCCGCAGACAGGAGCCGCCAGAGCCTTCCGCCAGACAGGAGCAGCCAGAGCCTTCCGCCAGACAGGAGCAGCCAGAGCGCTTCCGCCAGCCAGGAGCAGCCAGAGCCTTCCGCCAGCCAGGATCCGCCAGAGCCTTCCGCCAGCCAGGATCCGCCAGAGCCTTCCGCCAGCCAGGATCCGCCAGAGCCTTCCACCAGCCAGGATCGCCAGAGCCTTCGCCGAGCCAGGTCCGCCAGAGCCTTCCGCCAGCCAGGATCCGCCAGAGCCAGCCAGTCGCGGAGCGGTCCCTCAGTCCGGGGCTGCCCCTAAGTCCAGCGGGACCCATGTCTAGGGTTCAGTCCAAGGTCGGTGGCGAGGGTCGCCACTTTTGAGGAGGCCACAGAGCGGACAAAGACAAGGGTGAAGTGGGGTCCACGTCCTGCGCCAGAGCCGCCGCCGCGGACAGATGCCCACCCAAACCCTCCCTATAGTTTTTAGGTGGTGCGGTCGCAGTCCGCACCTTGGGGGGGGGGGTGGGGGGGGGGGTTCTGTCCCTATGTTATTGTGTTAATCCTTTGTTTTATTGGTCAGGACGTGAGCTGGTGGGCATTCTGTGTTGTGTTCTATGTTGGGTTTAATGTGCCTGATATGGTTCTCAATTAGAGGCAGGTGTTTGACGTTCCTCTGATTGAGAACCATATTTAAGGTAGGCTGTTCTCACTGTTTGTTTGTGGGTGAGTGTCGCTGTGTCTGTGTTTATTGCACCACACAGTACTGTCTGTCTCGTTCGTTCGTTCCTGTTCATGCGTGCTTCGTTATATGTAGTTTGCATGTTCAGGTCAGTCTACGTTGTTTGTTATTTTGTAAATATTCAAGTATAGTTCGTGTCAGTGGTTCGTGTGTCTAATAAATTCATTATGTCTACATACCTCGCTGCACATTGGTCATCTGATCCCTCTCTCCTCTCCTCGTCGGAGGAGGACGACGTAGAATGCCGTTACAGACACGGTGTTCAAGTGCAAATCAGTTCACTGCCCCGAGTTCCATGTTATTTGTAACCTCATGTAAATGTAACCTATCAAATAGTGATATCCTTTGGTGCTTGTTTTCCTATGTACTTGTACACAGTATTATGCCCATGTGGCAGCATGTTCCAGTTGCAGAGAAAGACAGTCCAGAATGAATTTGAACCCTTCCTGAAACACTATGGTAAGGCGGAGATTAAGTCACCTCTTTAAAACAGCAGAACCTGAAGTTTGTGATTAGACCTTTAATGATTGACCAATAGCAACAACGCAATGCATTCCCAAAGAACAGATAAATGTTTATTGTAATTTCTTCACACTATTTAATTTAAAGCATCATTACATGTACAGGTGTGTCACAACTGACATTCATGCAGCAGTCTGCAGTGATCATCATTTACATAACATTTACATTTGAATCATTTAGCAGACACTCGTACCTAGAACGACTTACAGCAAATTGGTAGGTGTCAACTCTCTCACTCTCCCATTCTGAAAAGCAGGGCGGGTCTGCAATAATCCCATGCTGTTTAAGTGCAACATGCAGTCCTTCCCGGACCTGCAACTCAAAAATCTATGTGTACGCGTGTGTATAGTGTGAATGTTTGTGTTGCTTCACAGTCCCCGCTGTTCCATGAGGTGTATTTTTATCTGTTTTTTAAATCTGATTCTACTGCTTGCATCAGTTACCTGATGTGGAATAGAGTTCCATGTAGTCATGGATCTATGTAGTACTGTGTGCCTCCCATAGTCTGTTCTGGTGGCATGTCTTGTGGGGTATCAAATCACATTTGATTTGTCACATGCAATAATTAGTCACAATAATTTGTCACAATAATTAGGCTATGTACAGGGGTTACGGGTACCGAGTCAATGTGCGGGGGTACAGGTTAGTCGAGGTAATATGTACATGTAAGTAGGGGTAAAGTGACTATGCATAGATAATGAACAGTGAGTAGCAGCTGTGTAAAAACAAAGGGGAGTGGGGGGTGTCAATGCAAATAGTCCGGATGGCCATTTTATTAATTGTTCAGGAGTCTTATGGCTTGGGGGTAGAAGCTTTTTTGAGGATCTGGGGACCCATGCCAAATCTTTACAGTCTCCTGAGGGGGAAAAGGTGTTGTAGTGCCCTCTTCACTACTTTCTTGGTGTGATTGGACCATGATAGTTTGTTGGTGATGTGGACACCAAACTCTCGACCCGCTCCACTACAGCCCTGTCGACATGAATGGGGGCATTTTCGGCCCTCCTTTTCCTGTAGTCCACATTCATCTCCTTTTCTCACGTTGAGGGAGAGGTTGTTGTGCTGGCACCACACTGCCAGGTCTCTGACTTCCTCCCTATAGGCTGTCTCATCATTGTTGGTAATCAGGCCTACCACCGTTGTGTTGTCAGCAAACTTAATGATGGTACTGGAGTCGTGCTTGGACACGCAGTCGTGGGTGAACAGGGAGTACAGGAGAGGACTAAGCATGCACCCCTGCGGGACCCCAGTGTTCAGGATCAGCGTGGAAGATGTGTTGTTGCCTAACCTTACCTTCTGGGGGTGGCCCAACAGGAAGTCCAGGATCCAGTTGCAGAGAGAATTGTTTAGTCCCAGGGTCCATAGCTATTGCATTATGGTGTTGAACGCTGAGCTGTAGTCAATGAACATTTTTCTCACATAAGTGTTCCTTTTGTCCAGGTGGGAAAGGGCAGTGTGGAGTGTGATTGAGATTGTGTCGTCTGTGGATCTGTTGGGGCGGAATGCGAGTTGGAGTGGGTCTAGGGTTTCCGGGATGATGGTGTTGATGTGAGCCATGACCAGCCTTTCAAAGCACTTCATGGCTACTGACGTAGGTGCTACGGGGCGGTAATAATTTAGGCAGGTTACCTTCACTTTCTTGGGCACAGGGACTATGGTGGTCTGCTTGAGACATGTAGGTATTACAAACTCGGTCAGGGAGAGGTTGAAAATGTCAGTGAAGACACTTTCCAGTTGGTCCATGCATGCTCTGAGTACAGGTTGTCGTGGAAAAATCTTTATTAAGTGAGATAGACTTTGTTATTCAAAAAATCTATCTTTATTATTGATTAAGAATTGCAATAATGAAGCTGGTCGGTCACACACTCCGGAGAGTGGGACAGAGAGCTCAACCATACAAGACGGGACTGAGAGCTCAACCATACAAGACAATACAGAGGTCTTACAGTTGAAGTCGGAAGTTTACATACACTTAGGTTGGAGTCATTAAAACTCGTTTTTCAACCACTCCACACATTTCTTGTTAGCAAACTATAGTTTTGGCAAGTCGGTTAGGACATCTAATTTGTGCAWGACACAAGTCATTTTTCCAGCAATTACAGACAGATTATTTACCTTATAATTCACCTTATCACAATTCCAGTTTGTCAGAAGTTTACATACACTAAGTTGACTGTGCCTTTAAACAGATTGGAAAATTCCAGAAAATTATGTCATGGGGGTGTCAGTGGAGTACATGCTTGGGTTGGTAGGTGGGTTGGTTGTGTGTATAGTTGTGGGCGGAGGAGGGACT
>NC_036858.1:67406622-67447158 GCF_002910315.2 Salvelinus sp. IW2-2015 | reverse complement strand
GTCACAGGCTTTAGATAGCTTCTGATAGGCTAAATGACATAATTTGAGTCAATTGGAGGTGGTACTGTGGAATCAAGGCACATTCCTCACCGGCCTAACTCTTCACACACAAACACAGAATAACTACCACTTGAAGTACGTGACATCATGGGATAATATTAAATCAAAAGAACATCAGATACCATGAGCTGACCTGATATAACTAAGAATAATGTAGAATAACACCTCCACACATGGTCATGGTGTAAATCATGGAAAGCACTAATTACAACGCCTGAAGCGCTTACCAATCTGGGTACATACACTGAGAAAAGAAGTTACGATCGCACATGTATTTGCACCACATGCCCATCGGACCCTTTGAAGTAAGATTCGTTGAGCATACAATGAGCCACTTCGCTTCAGGAAGGAGAACCGCCGTACTCTAGTCTCCGAAGTAGATATGAACGATACTTATGGGCATAAAAGAGCAAATCCAAATCCCAGAACAACAGCAAAGGAACCTGTAGTGAAGGAGCGTTGAGTATGAAACAGTACAAAAAGTATCTATATTCCACGAGGAAAATCCGAGTCTTATGCATAGCACATACCCTGAAAGCCGCCGCCAGCAAGGAAGAAGCCATGCTCATAACTGCCAAAAAAGAGAAGCCAGACTACGGTTTGCAAACTGCACGCATGGGGACAAAGATTGGTACTTTTTGGAAGAAATGTCCTCTGGTCTGATGAACAAATAATATAAGCTTTTTGAACAATAAGGAAAGCCCATCGTGGATAGCGCTATACTGCTTACAGTGTTTGGAGGCAAAAAGGGGGAGCTTGCAAGCCGAAGAACACCAAATCCAACCCGGTGATGCACGGGGGTGCGGCAGCATCATGTTTGGTGCAGGGTGCTTTTGCTGCAGGAGGCGAACTGTGACCTCCAACAATAGATGCGCATCATAGAGCGGATCGCGACAATTTATCGTTGAATATTGAGGTACAATGAAAAATTCTCTGACACAGATACCAATCAGTTAGGAAGTTCAGAAGAACTCACTTGGTCGCAATGGTACATCCAAATTGCGAGACACACACTAGAACCCCAAGAAACATACCTATCAAAACTTCTGAGCAAAACACATGGGATCATAAGGAGAAACAATCGTCACAACGGTTAATTAGTGTAGTAGGTGCAGGATTCACAAGCCGTGCACCATCAATCCATATAGAAATCGGGCAAAAACTGAAACGGCATTGTGTGAGCAAGGAAGGCCTACAAACCTGACCAGTTTATCACCCACTCTGTCAGGAGGAATGGCCAAAATTCCCACTTATTGTGAAAGCTGTGGATAGGTTCCCGAAACGTTTGACCGACAGTAACAAAAAATGTAAAAGGCTCAACTACCTATCCAAATATGATATCAATCGAATTCAAATATCTCATCTGAGCCCACTGCATTGTTGAAATGAAATAAGAGTATAGGTAGCAAATCCTGAGAATATAAGCACCTCTAGCGAAGTTATGCACCTGGTGAATTCTCACAATATGAAAAAAAAAAAGGTGATTCGCTTAACTGATAAGACTAAATATGGGAAAATTTAGACCTGGAATTAGAATGTCAGGAATGTGAAAACTCGAGATTGCAAATTGCATTCTTGTTATGGTCATGACACTTACCATTCTCAAGCTAGTCATCTACACATCAATTACCACACAGATACATGTCCTACCACAATCAACCAAGTGTACACACTTACACATTCAATTTATGGATGTACCAAACCAAACATCTATTATCTCAATACTTCTCAATATATACGCCATCACATATCCACTCACAATACACATCATGATAATACAAAACTCGCAAGTTAGCCTATCTAGTCAAAAAGCAGCACACACTCCAGTGCTCAACCTAATCTTAGCGTGTATCGAGCACTTAGATAAATGACAAGCACAAGCGAGTTCACTGCTACAACTATTTGAAGTATTCACCGAAACCAAGAGAGATGAACCTGAAACAAAAGTTTTAAAAGTGTAACTGTATAACGGTTAGAGAGGATCAAGATGAGTAAGCTTAATAATTTACCATTAACAGCAAATTGCATTTGACGTAGCCGAGGGAGCATTTATCTAGAGTAATGCATTTAAGGTTAAAGTTAATCGTGCAGTAAAAGGGCTTTGGGTAAAGGCGAGAGCCATGTGAGTACGAACCCTGAAAGGAGGCTGGTGTCAGACACAGTATCGCTATTCATTAAATATCAAAATCCAAACTCCAAAGAGGGACCTGACAACACCAAAGGTCAATAGTGACAAATGATCAAACTACTCCTGCAACGAGCTTAAACACAACAGCGTTTAAAAATAGAAATACTATGTTACTGGGTGCCAATTAATCTAAATATAATGAAAAGGGGCTGCATGACAGTGCACTTCCCTAGAAAGCACTACACTAGCATCTCGCACAACTTGATATCTAAAGCAAAGACAGGCCAAACTTCTTACACGAATTAGCAAATTGTTCGTAGTTTACCAGTAATTCCACAATCTCTCTTTTTAGAGAGTGAGTACGTGTGCTCCTTATGGTGTATGTGTTATTGTTAGACGTTTATAACTAATTAGTAGGTGATGTCAGTGCGTGTAAACTCAGTGTTGCACACCAATCTGATAGAGATGGCCAGTGTGTGGAATGCAATTACATCGGATATAATAGTCTATGGTCTAAGCTAGTCTTCATCTAGAAAAGATCACAAAGGGCGATAAAGGGGGGTTACAAACTAGACCCAACGAGGGATAACACCAACATCACGAATAATGGACTGGAATAAAGAAACCATCTAGCTTCAAAACAGAAATAGCACTTAAGTAGAGATCATACTGAAACTCAGAGGCGGGTTCATGTCACGGAGTTGAATATACAGGTTCGGTGATAGGACATGTTGTGTTTTTAGGTTGTGTATTAGCTTCATCCCGCCGTCTTGATTGAAGCCAAGAAGCCAGATGCTGGCAGTCTGAACGAAAACCACCAAGAGCAGGGTGAAGGGAAAGTGAAACCACAAGCGCAGGGTGAGGTGAAAGTGAAACCACCCCCAGAGCAGGTGAGGTGAAAGTGAAACCACCAAGAAGCCGGGTGAAAGTATATATGTTATATATATATTATGCAGCGAGGGGTAAGAGCTGAAAGTGAAACCACACAGAAGGAGGTGAGGTGACAAAGTGACACCCTCACCAGAGGAAGGGTGGAGGTGAAAGTCGCAGAAACCACAAAGAGTTATTGTGACGGTCGCAAAGTGAAATCCACACCAAACAGAGTCAGGAAGAAAGTGAAAGTGAAACTCACGCAAGAGCAGGGTTTGAGGGCGTAACGTTGCTAAACCACCAAGAGGGAAGGGGGGTGAAGTGTCACAACGTGAACACTACACCAAACGAGCAGGGGAGGTGGAAAGTGAACCCACAAGACAGGGTGCTACGATGAGAAGCTGAGAGACACACCAAAAGAGCACACCGAAAGTGATGTCACAATGGATTGAAAACCCTACTCAGAGCCCAGGTTCGTAGTGTGACAAGAAAGTGGAAATCGCATCCTAAAGAGTCAGTAGATGCACCGTCGAAAGTGCAAAAAAACGCAGCCACAGACTGCAGGAGGTGAGGTGAACAGACAAGCAAACCACCAAAAGAGCAGGGCTGAGGGCTGAAAGTGAAACACAAGACCACGCGAGTGGAGGTTGCTCACCTGTTGAAACACACCACGCCAATAGGATGCAGAGAGGAGTGGTTACGTATCCAGTCGCTTATAGATACTTCGTATGGTTGGTTGGCTTCTGGTCAACTACTCGTTCTACACTTGCAGGAAACCTGGCTTCGCAGGCGATTCCTAAACAGCCAACTGCCTTGTCGGCTCGCATGTCGCTGATCTGGACGCGCGGACCCTCTCCCTACTTGTCAGGCAGAATCGAACAAGAATCGTTCTCTTCAATTACTAACACCTTGTACGCTGCCAGCTTGATAAAAGCCAGTGTTCCTTCGCAGACAAGAGAGGAGATTGTCAATGGGTCTGTTGAAGTCTGAGATTCGCGAGTCAGGAGAGAAGAATCTACTTTACTAAAATATTATCATGAAAGTGTGTTTGGTCCCTGCTGCTTAGGAAGAGATGGTGAAGGGGAATCGTCACCCTTGGACGTGTCAGCTTTTACGATACAAAAAGAATGCTCCATGACTGCCAGAGATAACTGAAAATCTTACTGAATTATATCATGATCTTCCTATATACACACTATGCGTTAATCAAAGAGACCCCTTCGTGCGCACACAAGACCGCGCCCAATAGTACTCTCGCGCTTAGCACTCCAGTTCGGTATAGACCTATAAGACTAGTCTCTATCACGGTTAGGAAGGGGTAAAAGTAAATCCTGGTAGCGAAGAGGGGACTCTCTCCAAAGAGATGATCATTTCATCTAAGTGAACTAACCGAAGAGCTCGCAGCATTTTTTCCACTTTGGACTAGAATAATAGCCGGCACAGATGCTGAGAATGCCTACTAGCTGCCATCCTCAGTATTGTTATATGATCATATGAAGCTCATTATTATCGTTATAATTGGAATACACGCACAACACACAATCTCGTCGAGAGCTCCTCTAAATATGCGTGTTTGTACATCTGATATCGTTGGGAGCTGTGATGCACATAGCAACTCATATGGGACCTAATGCGGCTAAAAACCTGAGAAAAAATCCAAGAGAGGCAAGTGACGAATTAAGGAGCTGTCGACTTCCATCTCAATTCGAGCCTCTTACTTCCAAGGATCTACTATCAAGGTATAAGTCTATTATGCTAGGTAAAACTCTACTGGATCCGCCTTTGCATTCCTTATATCTGCACCTTTGCACCTACTGAGGATGCTCAACAGTCGAAGATATGAACAAGCTCACTCACCTCGTGATGTGCGCTCAGACTGAGGAGGTTGTTTGGAGTCACGCTGCCAGCACGTTAGTGCAGAATGCTGCACATAGTCCTGCGAGTGTCACACGCATTCACATGATATCCCCGCCTTATATGTCGATTGTCCCATATTACACACCTCTGTAGACCCAATAGGAATGGGCCTCGCCCGGTTGTTTATACTTACGCTATGGAGAGTGTTATGGATAACAAACATCTGAAGATTGATTCCGTCTACTTAGTTCGACCAGTTATTTCGACCTGTTAATATAACTTTGTTGGAGAGCCGAGTCTCTGCCTGCCGATTGCTGCCACAGTCGGAGCCGCTGGAGGACAACGTATCGTTACGTCACAAAAAGTTTAGCCTGAGCTTAGAGCTGATAAGAGTATGACTTGATACATTTATAATCTGAACAACCACAACTAACGCTGATTATGCGTAAATAAAGGTATTCACCATCGAGTTCGAATTGCGATGAAGAGACTACACACAAGATCATACGGAGAATATTCTTGAGTGCATAGTAGAGCTGTCGAGAGTATTTCTGGTGCACTCCAACATGCCGAAGAAATGTTGTTATATCTGAGCGCCGTCCTCACATTAATTAGCATGGTGTGCCCTTTTTCACTAAGTAAAGGTTTTTTTGAAATCTGACACAAGACTGTTTTGTCATCATAGTATATGCACACTATGTACACTCCTATGTAAATTTGCGTATGTCTAACTTATGCACATCCATTATTTCATGTCTCAATCCACTGATCATATTGCCTGCACCGAGTGATTATTATCTGTTTGCATAATACTGTGTGACACTTACTCTGCAAATTTCTCCGGATATTGGAGGCATTTATGAACATGGCGCCCCATCGTGAAACCGTAGATTTGTGATATAAATCATGCTACATTATCGAACCAAACATACATGTATTTGTGTAACATGAATGTCCTATGAGTGGTCATCTGATGACGATTCATCACACTAGGTTAGGATCATTTGTGTCCTATTTCTGGCTTTTTTAGGTGACTCTTCCATAATCCTTTGGCTGGGAAAATGGCCTTCTCTACTCTCTGCTGCGACTAATTGGTTACGCACAGAACTGAACTATAATCCGTTGTGAGTGTAGCTTTTCTGTCCGTATATAAGCTTATTCGAAGATAAAGCTATGACACATGTTTGGATGGATGCAGCAACTATGAGAGTCTTTTGTAACTAGTAGTTCTGTAAATCTTTCATATGTTTGGAATGTTGTGAGAGTGTAAGATGGTTACGACTATCTTAGATGTATTTGCTTATCTTTGTCACGTTTGAGACTAGTTGTGAGAGCACAGCGACGGAGCACTTGTTTCTCTACCTGATCTTCTGAGCGCCTGCGATATGATAGAGAATCCCAGTTAGCGAGTCTCATCCTAAAATATCTCATATTTATTAGAGAATATATTAATTTATTGAACTATAACATACGATTATAATAACTACGATACTTGTATTTTGAACTATGTACAACGAGACGATTTGCAAGATGGCATTCTGACAAGATCCCATAGCATCAAATGGTTATATGATATGTATGTTTTAACGTTAATTCCTCTGCTTACTTTTTGTTTTGAGCTCCAGCTCTTTGTCTGGAATAGATAATGGCTATGTGTACTTTATCTGTGGCTATGTACTGAGCTAACATAATCGCAAGGTGTGCTTTTGCACAGTAACAATCACGTTTCATGTAATATACAGACACATACTTCTTTGAAGTGTGAATTATAAACGAGAAGGTGGATTCGGTTTTTATATATAGATAGTATAGATGACTTAGCATTGATACTCGTAATTTGAGAGGAAATTTTACAAATATGAGATTGCTCTAGCATTTGTTTTTACAAATTAACAAGCAAACACACACCACAGCAACACTTTTTTTTAAGCTGGCCCTGCAATTTCACACATGAGCTGTTGTTTTAAGTGGGACCCTCAGAGCACCAACAAGAGTCCATGATTAACTTGGTCAAAGAAAAGAGCGCCCCAAATATGATTCCCGAGAGCCTAAAGTATTAATGACGCTTTTAGCACTTCTTTGCTGTGCGTTATTCCGATACCAGCCCACGTTTCCCCACCTTGAGAGCAATGATGTTACGCAACTACATAATACGCATTCCGCCCCCTCGTATGAAGCTGTATGAAATTCTCATGAGCTCTGTAAGTCTTCCCCGCACCTACTGTGATCCACATATGTATCAGGTGTCTTTCCTCGAACACTGATCACAATGAGGATATGTTGATGGACTTAGATAAGGAGGCCTGCAGTCGATCACCGCCTCTTCATAAAGGATAAGTAACTAATCGACTAGGGCGCGGAGGCTCACAAAGTCGAATGAGAGAAATCAGTAGGAAAGAAGTGTGTGAGTGGTGATATAGCCTTAGTTTGAGGAGAGAGAACCCACTAAGTGCGAGATCATTGAGGTGGATATGTACTCCAGGAGAGCATGAGGGCACTTGCGAGATTTACCATACATCAGCAGCTCAATTCCAACAAGAAGGTCTACGGGCATGGAATTTGGACACACCATAGAGGATGCAGATTTATAGTATTGCCCCCAGGCCATGTTTTAATCTTCAGCTAATATATCGATCTCATTTGAGCAATAGTTTAAAATGAGATATTCGAACTCGCATATACACTCTATCATGGATCGGTGAAAGTCGACTATTATAAAACTTGTTTTTGCGACATACAAGAATACACACAATTTCTGTTAACAAACTATAGTTTTGGCAGGTAATAAAGATTAATAAGTACCATCTTTTACTTCATGGATCTAATGACAAAGGACCAAACATATTATACATTTTATAACCAAAAATATGGTTCGGTTACTCGAGGACCCAGTACTATTTTAACATTCACTTAGTTCACTTAACTTCACTGTATCACAATTCCAATGGGTCCAAAGTTAGTTACTAGACAGACTAAATGATTGAACTGAGTGTACTTTAATTCACAGCAGAGAATTGCACGACAAAACATTGCACAATGGCGTTCAGAAAGTTTTCTGAGCTACAAGGAGGCCTAAAATGCCTTAAAAATAATTGACATTAGCCTTAATAAGAAATCAATTGCAGGTGTACATCAAACTGTCTACTTGCCCTGAAAGCCGTTAACCGTCCAAGAACGTCCAGTTGATCTTTTGTTTGACATCTGGAAAATCAAAGAATCCCCAAGACCTCACAAGTCTAGTTCATCCTTGGGAGCAATTTCAAACGCAGGAGGTACCACGTTCATCTGTACAAACAATAGTACGCAAGTATAAACACCATGGGACAACGAGTCATCATACCAGTCAAGAAAGAGACGCGTTCTGTCTCCTAGAGATGAATGCTCTTTGGTGTGAAAAGTGCAAATCAATCCCAGAACACAGCAATGGACCTTGTGAAGATGCTGGAGGAAACAGGTACAAAAGTATCTATTCCACACTAAAACAGAGTCCTATATCGACATAACCTGAATGGCCGCTCAGCAAGGAAGAAGCCACTGCTCCAAAACCGCCATAAAAAAGCCTGACCATGGTTTTCAACTGCACATGCTCCAAAAAGATGTACTTTTTGGAGAAATGTCCTCTGGTCTGATGAACAAAAATAGAACTGTTTGCAATAATGACAATGTTATGTTTGGAGGAAAAGGTGATGCTTGCAAGGCAAAGAAACCATCCTAAGCTGGAAGCACGGTGCAGCATCAATGTTGTGGGGGTGCTTTGCTGCAGGAGGGACTGGTGCACTTCAAATAGAGGCATCAATGAGGAAGAAAATTATGTGGATATATTGAAGCAACACTCAATCAGGAAGTTAACTTGGTCGCAAAGGGTCTTCCAAATGGGCAATGACCCCAACATACTTCCAAAGTTCGGCAAATGGTTAAGGAGAACAATGTCAAGTTTTGAGTGGCCATCACAAAGCCCTGACCTCAATCCTATAAAAATTTGTGGCAAACTGAAAAAGTGTGTGCGAGAAAGGAGGCCTAACAACCTGACTCAGTTACACCAGCTCTGCAGTTACACCGAGCTCTGTCACAGCTCTTCCCCACTTATTGTGGGAAGCTTGTGGAAGGCTCCCGAAAGTTTGACCAAGTAAAAAAATGAACGCAATGCTACCAAATATATTTGAGTATGTAAACTTCTGACCCACTGGGAATGTGATGAAAGAATAAAGCTGAAAGAAACTTCTCCCTCTATTATTTTGACATTTCACATTTTAAAATAAAGTGGTATCCTAACTGACCTAAAACAGGGAATTTTAACTTGATTAAATGTCAGGAATTGTGAAAAACTGAGTTTAAATGTATTTGGCTAGGGTGTATGTAAACTTCCAACTTCAACTGTATATACATGCCAGTCAAAGTTTGGACCACCTACTTATTCCAGGATTTTCTTAAATTTGACTATTTTCTACATTGTAGAGTAATAATGAAGTCATCAAAACTATGGAATAACACATATGGAATCATGTAGTAACCAAAAAGGTGTTAAACAAATCAAATATATTTTATGTTTAGATTCATTAGCCACCCTTTGCCTTGATGACTGCTTTGCACACTTCTTGGCATTCTCTCAACCAGCTTCTATGAGGTAGTCAACTGGAATACATGTACATTAACAGGTGTGCCTTCTTAAAAGGTAATTTGTGATCTTCTTAAGTGAATGTGTTTAAGCCAATCAGTTGTGTTGTGACAATGTAGGTGTGTGACACAGAACATTTGGTAAAATACCAGTCCAATTATGGCAAAGAACAGCTCAAAATCAAAGGACGACAATCCATCATTACTTTAAGACATGAAGGTCAGTCAACCTGGAAAATGTAACAAACTTTGAAAGTTTCTTCAAGTGCAGTCGCAAAAACCAAGTACTAAGATGAAACTGGCTCTCATGAGGACCACCACAGGAAAGGATACCGCAGTTCCTCTGCTGCAGAGGATAATTCATTAGAGTTACCAGCCCCAGAAATTGCAGCCCAAATAAATGCTTCAGAGTTTAAGTAACAGACCCCTCAAACAATAACTGTTCCAGAGGAGACTGTGTATCAGGCCTTCATGGTCGAATTGCTGCAAAGAAACCTCTACTAAAGGACACCAATAGAAGAAGAGACTTGCTTATGCCAAGAAACAGATGCAATGGACATAAGTCTGATGGAAATCTGTCCTTTGGTCTGATGTGTCCAATTTGAGATTTGTGTGTGGTGAAGCACTGGAGGAGGAGGTGTCGATGGTCGGGGTGCTGTCTTGCCTGTCGTACACTGTCTGCTACTTATTGTCTTAGAACTCTCAACCGGCCACACTTAACCAAGCATGGCTTACCACGCATTCTGCAGCGATACGTCATCCCATTTGGTGTGCTTGTAGGCGAGTTTTCAATGCAAGAAAACTTTTAATTCCGAGCTACTTGCGGCTAATCTGACATTTGACAGCTGTTGCATCAGGGCACAGTCGATCAGGATCACCTGACCCCAACACCTCACTTTTCAGTTGATGGTGGCGCTCAAGAATTGAGGTGATGTGTAGGTGAGCCTCGTAGTGTCTTCACCTCTAAATGATAAGACTATGATAATGAAGGTGAGACCTAAGAGGGAGGAGGGTCAGCCAAGTCACAATAGTCTAGATATCGTCGAGGCAACTCCTCTCAAGATGTTGAAAACAGGTCTAGTTGCACACTTGAACGCGTGTTTAGACGTAGATATACGCTAAGACGCGTGCCAAAGCTCGTGCGTTCTCATGGCACAGCAATGGGTGGTCTACTTTTTAAGACAACTAAAAAGCTGTCAAGATTTTTTTTTGATTTGTTTTAACCCTTTTTGGTTACACCGTTTAATTCCTATAATGCTTAAGTCCATTAGTTTTCATGTCGTTCAACTATACGTCTAAATAATACACACATCAAATTAAAATTCATTGTTGGTCAATCAAAGACTGAAAAAACAACTCAGAAATCAAACTCTCAGTGATTTTAATTCAGGAAATTGTTTCCAGTATCGCCGGACGTGCATAATATAGGAGAAGACAGTGTGTCATATGACATATGAACTTCAGCACGCTTATGAAGATGATGTAATTGTTCTTAATCAAAAATTATATGAGTATAACTTCATGTATATGGAGACGTCTTGTGCGCAACTTTGAGTCTAATTATCCAATTCTATGGTATAACTTTCTGAAAACACATCCAGACCAGTGCATGAAGTGAATTCTGTCCATGTCCCATAACACGCTCACATATTAGTGCACTACTTCTGCGTGACCAGGAGGCGCTTAGTGGAGTGAACTTAGGAGAGAGTGTATAAGAGGGCGCATGTAAGCTAGTGTTTGGTTTGTAGTAAAGAAGTGGCTGGCACTGAATTGGTATGAGTGGTTCCAGTCTGCTTACTCTTCAGAGGTGATTGGGCAAAGATGCTCTCTCTCTCGTGTCTCTCGCGCATACGAGATTCAACTGAATTAAGAGGGGCTCTTAACATGGCATGGGAGAAACGATATGTTGTACTATCTGCAATGAGAGGCAATGTGAATAATATAAAGCGTGATATATGACACAAGGAAACAATAACACACAAGATTATAACGGATATGATACACGTCACACAAAAGTTTCCAAAAGAATAACTGGTCAGAGCTTATGTTCATTACTTCTATATGATAGTTACGGTCGTAGTCGTTCTAATGTAATTGTAGATGTGTAAAACTATAGTATTAAAGTTACACCATGGGAGGCTAGGGAACTAACAAACACATAACATTATAAGGTTGAATTTAACAATGATGTTTGTTCTTACGAGTTGACCTTTCTTGTTGCAGCCAACAGGTCACAAAACTTGCAGCTGTGATTGTACACTGTGGTATTTTAAGTTTGCAATCACAGCAGTCCATCATTAATAAAATGGGTCCGGAAGAAATGGCAAGCAGTTTTACAGGCGCCCAACCAATTGTGCGGTATATTATTGTGAACTTCTTTTGTACATATTGTTTCTGCCACAGTATCTTACGGTAAAAAAGAGCTTCTGGCATACCAGGACAGCGATCACTCACCTTCGGATTAAGAGGAAGATTTTTTCTTAATCAAATCAGGATCACACAGAACATTCTCTTAACGCCCCGACAAGGCCAACATCCCAGTTATTGCAAGAGGGAGAGCACAGGTACAGAGGACACAGAGCGGGGTGCCTCGTAAGGATCCGCAGAAGGCGAGTGGGAAAGCTGCCGGTTAGGCCCCGTCAATATTACTCGCCAACATGCAATGATTGGACAATAAATTAGATGAGGTAAGATCAATGAATATCCTACCAACGTGAACATAAAAAACGGTAACATCGTTAATATGTTTCACGGAATCGTGGCTGAATGATGACATGGATATACGTTGCACGGCTAGAACACAACAGCCACTCCGGTAAGACAAGGGTGGGGGCGGTCTGTGCATTTGTAAACAACAGCTGGTGCACGAAATCTAAGGAGGTTTCAAATTTTGCTCGCCTGAAGTAGAGTATCTCATGATAGCAACTGCAGAACCACACTATTTGCCAAGAGCGTTTTCAGCTATTATTTTCGTGGCTGTTTATTCTACCACCACAGACAGACGCTGGGCACTCAAGACCGCGACTCAGTCAGCTGTATAAGGAAATAAGCAAACAGGAAAACCGCTCACCCAGAGGCGGCGCTCCTAGTGGCGTGGAGACTTTAACATTTCTTTGGGACAGGGGGGCAGTATTGAGTAGCTTGGATTAAAAGGTGCCCAGAGTAACCTGCCTCGCTACTCAGTCCTAAAAGCTATAATATGCATATAATTAGTAGATTTGGATAGAAAACACTCTGAAGTTTCTAAAACTGTTTGAATGATGTCTGTGAGTATAACAGAACTCATTATGGCAGGCAAAACCTGGGAACAAATCCACCAGGAAGTGGAAATCTGAGGTTTGTAGTTTCTCAACTCTTTGCCTATCAAGATACATTGGAAATGGGTCATATTGCACTTCCTAAGGCTTCCACTAGATGCCAACAGTCTTTAAGACCTTGTTTGATGCTTCTACGTGAAGGAGGGGGAATGGGAGTCTGACTGGGTCAGAGGTCTGCCAGAGTGGCATGAGCTGGTCATGCGCATTCACGTGAGAGGTAGCTGCGTTCCATTTCAATTCTACAGACAAAGGCATTCTCCGTTTGGAACATTATTGAAATTTATATGAAAAAACATCCTAAAGATTGATTCTATACTTCGTTTGACATGTTTCTACGAACTGTTATATGACTCTTTCGTGCTGAACTTAAATCGACCAGACCTGCACGCGCGTCGTCAGTTTGAATTGTTGTACTAAACGCGCAAACAAAAAGGACGGATTCTGGACATATAATGATGGACTTTATCGAACCAATCAAACATTTATAGTGGAAACTGGATTCCTGTGCGAGTGGCTTGCTGATGAAGATCCATCATACAGATGTAAGGTGATATTGTTACATCTATTTCTGACTTTTGCTTGACACTCCCGACAACATGGGCTGATATCTGGTATCGGGCGCAATTGCTTGGGCTCTGACGCTTCTAACTCAGATTATTGACGAGGTGTGCTTTTTCGGTAAAGCCTTTTGTGAAATCGCTGAACGCCACGCGGTTGGCATTATCCTTTACTGCTGCACGCTACGCGATCCTTTTACGGGATGCGATTTTCCTAAACAAACTGCGCTGAATTTAGCAGGGCCGCAGAAATATACGCAAAGTAATATTTAATCCATGCAATCACAAGTGAATATACCAAAAACCACAGCTTACTTTGTTTGTTAATCCACCTATCCGTGTCTAGATTGTTGAAAATATGCTTTACAGAGAAAGAAATCCAAGCTTTTATGAGTGTTCAATCATGCTAGACACGCATAGCCCAAAGTTCAGAAAAGAATATAAATTAATCGACTTACTTTGATTATCTTCGGATTTTCACCATCACGAGATCCCAGTTTCAACAATTAAATTTATTTGTGTTCGACTAAGGTTACTTTTTGATAAAAAAAACGCCATTGGGTTGCGCGTTATGTGCAGAGAGAGAGCACGAGCCTCGTTCGGGCTGACAGGCAGGAAGAAAAATTCCCAAAGCGTATCATATCAAAGAATATGACTAAAATACTTTATAATCATTAAGCAATCACAAGTGAAATATACCCAAAACACAGCTTTGTTTATAGTTAATCCCGACCTATGCGTGTCAGATTTTGATAAAATCATGCTGTTGGCAACGAAAGCAATCTAAGCTTTGTGGGCTGTCTCAATCAATGCTAGAACAGTTTAGCCTATATTTAGCTGGTCCACGAAAGTCAGAAAAGCAATACAATGAATCGCTTACATTGATTACACTTCGGGATGTTGCACTCACGAGACTCCCAGTTACAACAACACAAATGTTCTTTTTGTGTCGATTAACCCATTTTGGTTGCGCTAATGTTCAGAAACCAAAGCCTCGTATTCGTTCGAACGAAAAATTCCAAACGAAGTATCCGTAAATATGGTCCCGTAGCAAACAATGTCAAATGGTTTTTTTATAAATCAAGTGCCTCAGGTTTGTTATAAACAAACTATAGGGTCGCGGAGAAAATTTACAGACGGACCGCGTAACCTATGTTTGCCTGAACGAGAGCAAAAAAGAAAATGAGAGCTCCCCTCTTCGCACGCCAGACACTATTACAGAGGACATAGCCTGACTACGTTGAAAAAACACGCTCATTTTGTCAAAAAAAATTAAACGCCTGCAGAACTACTGTCTACAAGCCTGGTCAGTCAGGCCGCTGAGGAAGGCCAATCCTCTCTCTCTCTCTCTCTCTCTCTTCTCTCTACTCTTCTGCTCTCCTCTCTCGCTCTCTCTCGCTCTTCTCTCTCTCATCTCTTCCTGTTTTACCCTCTAGATGGCGCCCTTGAGCGTCGAGAGAGCTGGTGCACTTCACAAAATAGATGGCATCATGAGGGAGGAAAATTATGTTGATATATTCAAGCAACATCTCAAGACATCAGTTAGGAAGTTAAATCTTGGTCGCAAATGGGTCTTCCAAATGGGCAATGACCCCAAGCATACTTCCAAAGTTCTGGCAAAATGGCTTAAGGAGAACAATGTCAAGGTATTGGAGTGGTCGTCACAAAGCCCTGACCTCAATCCTATAGAAAATGCGTGGGCAAAACTGAAAAGGCATGTGTGAGCAAGGAGGCCTACAAACCKGACTCAGTTACACCAGCTCTGTCAGGAGGAATGGGCCAAAATTCCCCCAACTTATTGTGGGAAGCTTGTGGAAGGTTCCCGAAACGTTTGACCGAAGTAAAAAAAAATGTAAAGGCAATGCTACCAAATACTAATTGAATGAATGTAAACTTCTGACCCACTGGGAATGTGATGAAATAAATAAAACCTGAAATAAATCACTCTCTACAATTATTCTGACATTTCACATTATTAAAATAAAGTGGTGATCCTAACTGACCTAAAATAGGGAATTTTAACTTGGATTAAATGTCAGGAATTGTGAAAAACTGAGTTGAAATGTATTTGGCTATGGTGTATGTAAACTTCCGACTTCAACTGTATCTACACATCAATTACACTATACATGTCTACACATCAATTACACTTAACATATCTATATACACATCAATTACACAATACACAAAAAGCTAAACACAATCATATGAAATAAATGCATTCTTCAGTAAAAAGACCCTTTAACATCTGCCTGAATTGCCCTAGAAGCACCAACTCCAGCAACTTTGAGTTTTAGAAATCGTTGCACTAAAAAGTTTAAAGTAATTACGGTAAGGTACTTAATTGTTACTCAGCAATGATTTGCTAGGTGGACATTTAAGATTAGCTTTAAGGTTAAAGTTATGGCTAAGGCTTTTAAAGCAAACTTAGTCAACTTGAAAAGGAGGCTGTGAGACACAGTACTCTATTCATAATCAAAACCACCAGGGACTGACAACACAGCAATGACATCATCACATTGACGAGATCACAGCTTTACATTAGGATATATTTGGAGCATTTTATCTAAATATAAGACTATGGGGTGCATGACAGTGATTCAAGCACTCTGATCTCGGAATTGAATAAGCCAAACAGCCAAGCTTCGTTAGAGCATAGCAATGTTTCCATCATTCCCCCCGTTTCTTAGGAGTGAGTGTGTTTGTGTGTGTTTGTGCRTGCACATGCTTGTGTGGGTGCGTGCGTGTAAAGCTCAGTGTTCCCCAATGTTTGTCCAGTGTGTGGAAATCAGATATGTCTTGTCTACTGTCCTCAGATAAAGATCACAGGCGTAAGGGGATCTGACCTCAACGAGGGGATAACACCACCATCACGATAAGGAACTGAATAAGAACCAGCCAAGCCAAATAGATAAGAGAGAATCTGATTGGCTGGTTATTCACGGATTGGCTAACCAGTCGGTGATGGACATGTTGTGTTTTTGTGGTATTACTATTCCCCCCTTGATTGAGCCAAGAGCAGAGTGAGTTAGAATTGAAACCACCAAGAGCAGGGTGAGGTGAAAGTGAAACCACCAAGAGCAGGGTGAGGTGAAAGTGAAACCACCAAGAGCAGGGTGAGGTGAAAGTGAAATCCTAACCAAGAGCAGGGTTGAGGTGAAAGTGAAACCACCAAGAGCAGGGTGAGGTGAAAGTGAAACCACCAAGAGCAGGGTGAGGTGAAAGTGAAACCACCAAAGCAGGGTGAGGTGAAGTGAAACACCAAGAGAGGGTGAGGTGAAAGTGAAACCACCAAGAGCAGGGTGAGGTGAAAGTGAAACCACCAAGAGCAGGGTGAGGTGAAAGTGAAACCACCAAGGAGTAGGGTGAGGTGAAAGTGAACCCACCAAGAGCAGGGTGAGGTGAAAGTGACACCACCAAGAGCAGGGTGAGGTGAAAGTGAAACCACCAAGAGCAGGGTGAGGTGAAAGTGAAACCACCAAGAGCAGGGTGAGGTGAAAGTGAAACCACCAAGAGCAGGGTGTTACGTTCCCCAGTTTCTGTGTTGTTGTGGGTTTGTATGTGTGTCTATTTCAGGAAATGGCTTCCGGGATTCCTAAAGCAGCTGATTGGTCGGCCCCATCGCTGATTGGAGCGCTGACCCCTCCCTCTTGTCAGGGGATACAGCTGTTTCTTCAATTACCAACACCTTCTCCAGCTTGATAAAAGCCAGTGTTCCTTCGCCAGAAAGGAGAGGTTTTTAATGTCCTGTGTTGGTTGTTGTGGCGGTCAGTGAAAGTTTTTTTTATATTMTTTTGTTGCCGCTCCTTCAGAGAGAGGGAAGGGGAACGCACCTTGGGAGTGTTTAGGCAAGAGGCCTGCGGGCTTACGTGACCTGTAGTATTTAATATGTCTATACACACTAGGTAAGACCTGGGCGGACAAGCCCCTGTATTTTGGTTAGCACGCCAGTTGGTGCTAAAGTTTAGGTTAGAAGTGGGAAAGTAAGGTAGGAGAGGGGACTCCTTAAAACTTCTCTAGGATAGGGGGCAGCATTTTCACTTTGGATGAATAGCGTGCCCAGAGTGAACTGCCTCCTACTCTGTCCCAGATGCTAATATATGCATATTATTATTACGATTGGATAGAAAACACTCTCGAGTTTCTAAAACGGTTTTAATGATGTCTGTGAGTATAACAGAACTCATATGGCAGGCAAAAACCTGAGAAAAAATCCAAACAGGAAGTGAGAATTCTGAGGCTGGTCGATTTTCAATTCATCTCCTATTCAAATCTCAGTAAGATATGGATCGGTTTGCACTTCCTACGCCTTCCACTAGATGTCAACAGTCTGTAGAACGTTGAATGAAGCCTCTACTGTGATGTGGGGCCGGATGGGAGGTGTTTGAGTCAGTGGTCTGGCAGAGAGCCAGTTCCTGGTCACACGCATTCCACATGATATCGCCTTGCGTTCCATTACTTCTGTAGACACAAAGGAATTCTCCGGTTGGAACATGATTGAATGTTTATGATAACAACATCCTGAAGATTGATTCTCTACTTAGTTTGACCAGTTTATTCGACCTGTAATATAACTTTTTGAAGTTTTCGTCCGAGTTCGCCTGCATCTGCGCGAGCGTTTGGACATGTGTACTAAACGTGSTAGCTACTTGGAGATAAGTAATGGACATTATCGAACAAAACAACGATTTATTGTGGAACTAGGATTCCTTGGAGTGAATTCTGATGAAGATCATCAAAGGTAACGGAATATTTATGATGTAATTTCGTATTTCTGTTGACTCCAACATGGCGGAGAAATGTTGTTATATCTGAGCGCCGTCTCAGATTATTGCATGGTGTGCTTTTTCCGTAAAGTTTTTTTGAAATCTGACACAGCGGTTGCATTAAGAACAAGTGTATCTTTAATTCTATGTAAAACATGTATCTTTCATCAAAGTTTATGATGAGTATTTCTGTTATTTGACGTGGCTCTCTGCAATTTCTCCGGATATTTTGGAGGCATTTATGAACATGGCGCCAATGTAAACCGAGATTTGTGGATATAAATATGCACATTATCGAACAAAACATACATGTATTGTGTAACATGATGTCCTATGAGTGTCATCTGATGAAGATCATCAAAGGTTAGTGATTCATTTTGTCTCTATTTCTGCTTTTTGTGACTCCTATCTTTGGCTGGGAAAATGGCTGTGTTTTTCTGTGGCTATGTACTGACCTAACATAATCGTTTGGTGTGCTTTCGCCGAAAAGCCTATTTGAAATCAGACATGTTGGCTGGATTCACAACATATGTAGCTTTAATTTGGTATCTTTCATGTGTGATGTAATGAAAGTTWGATTTTTATAGTATTTTACTTGAATTTGGCACGCTGCATTTTCTCTGGCTTTTGGCCAAGTGAGACAGTAGCGTCCCGCCTAAACTCAGATTTTTGGATATAAATATGAACTTTACCGAACAAAACATACATGTATTGTGTACCATGAAGTCCTATGAGTGTCATCTGATGAAGATCATCAAAGGTTAGTGATTCATTTTAACTCTATTTCTGCTTTTTGTTACTCCTCTCTTTGTCTGGAAAAATGGCTGTGTTTTTCTGTGGCTATGTACTGAGCTAACATAATCGCAAGGTGTGCTTTTGCCGTAAATCCTTTTTGAAATCAGACACTTTGGCTGGATTAACGAGAAGTTTATCTTTAAAATGGTGTATAATACTTGTATGTTTGAGGAATTTTAAATATGAGATTTCTGTTGTTTTGAATTWGGCGCCCTGCAATTTCACTGGCTGTTGGTTAGGTGGGACGCTACCGTCCCACATATCCCAGAGAAGTTAACTTTAACTTTCTTTGCTTTGGTTCCGTCCAGCCCCTTTTCCCCACATTGCCATGTGTTAGGAATAATACATTCCCTGTAAACTGTATTTTTCTCTGCCTCTGTCGTCCTTCCCCGCACCTACGATCACATACTTTTTTCACTCCACTGGGAGTTGAGATGTAGCGGGGTGTTGCGTTCCCGCCTCAAAGAAGTGTACGTAACACAGGGTGAGGTAAAAGCGAAACCACCAAGAGCAGGGTGAGGTGAAAGTGAAACCACTGTGCCATACATTAGGGTTGCATCCAAAATGGCACCCTATTCCATACATCAGGGTTCAACCAACGGGCATCACGGGCTGAATTTGGCCCAGGGGTGGTTTTATTTGCCCCCCCAGGTTTTCTCAGCAAAATCATTATACAGTTGAAGTCGGATGTTTGCATACACTTAGGTTGGAGTCATTAAAACTTGTTTTTCAACCACTCCACAAATTTCTTGTTAACAAACTATAGTTTTGGCAGGTCGGTTAGGACATCTACTTTATGCATGACACAAGTAATTTTTCCAACAATTGTTTACAGACAGATTTTTTCACTTATAATTCACTGTATCACAATTCCAATGGGTCAGAAGTTTACATACACTAAGTTGACTGTGTCTTTAAACAGCTTGGAAAATTCCAGAAAATCATGCAATGGCTTTAGAAGCTTCTGATAGGCTAATTGACATAATTTGAGTCAATTGGAGGTGTACATGTGGATGTATTTCAAGGCCAACCTTCAAACTCAGTGACTCTTTGTTTGACATCATGGGAAAATCAAAAGAATCAGCCAAGACCTCCACAAGTCTAGTTCATCCTTGGGAGCAATTTCCAAACGCATGAAGGTACCACGTTCATCTGTACAAACAATAGTACGCAAGTATAAACACCATGGGACAACGCAGTCATCATACCAGTCAAGAAGGAGACGCGTTCTGTCTCCTAGAGATGAATGCTCTTTGGTGTGAAAAGTGCAAATCAATCCCAGAACAACAGCAATGGACCTTGTGAAGATGCTGGAGGAAACAGGTACAAAAGTATCTATTTCCACACTAAAACAAGTCCTATATCGACATAACCTGAATGGCCGCTCAGCAAGGAAGAAGCCACTGCTCCAAAACCGCCATAAAAAAAGCCTGACCATGGTTTTCAACTGCACATCTCCAAAAAGATYGTACTTTTTGGAGAAATGTCCTCTGGTCTGATGGAACAAAAATAGAACTGTTTGGCCATAATGACAATCGTTATGTTTGGAGGAAAAGGGTGGATGCTTGCAAGGCAAAGAACACCATCCTAACCGTGAAGCACGGGTTGGCAGCATCAAGTTGTGGGGGTGCTTTGCTGCAGGAGGGACTGGTGCACTTCACAAATAGAGGGCATCATGAGGAAGTAAAATTATGTGGATATATTGAAGCAACACCTCAATCAGGAAGTGTAAGCTTGGTCGCAAACGGGTCTTCCAAATGGGCAATGACCCCAAACATACTTCCAAAGTTGCGGCATAATGGATTAAGGACAACAAAGTCAAAGTTTTGGAGTGGCCATCACAAAGCCCTGACCTCAATCCTATAAAAAATTTGTGGGCAGAACTGAAAAAGTGTGTGCGAGAAAGGAGGGCCTACAAACCTGACTCAGTTACACCAGCTCTGTCAGTTACACCAGCTCTGTCACCAGCTCTTCCCACTTATTGTGGGAAGCTTGTGTAAGGCTACCCGAAATGTTTGACCCAAGTTAAACAATTTAAACGCAATGCTACCAAATACTATTTGAGTGTATGTAAACTTCTGACCCACTGGGAATGTGATGAAAGAAATAAAAGCTGAAAGAAATCGTTCTCCCTCCTATTATTTTGACATTTCACATTCTTAAAATAAAGTGGTAATCCTAACTGACCTAAAACAGGGAATTTTAACTTCGATTAAATGTCAGGAATTGTGAAAAACTGAGTTTAAATGTATTTGGCTAAGGTGTATGTAAACTTCCAACTTCAACTGTATATACAGTGCCAGTCAAAAGTTTGGACACACCTACTTATTCCAGGGATTTTCTTTAATTTGACTATTTTCTACATTGTAGAGTAATAATGAAGTCATCAAAACTATGGAATAACACATATGGAATCATGTAGTAACCAAAAATGTGTTAAACAAATCAAAA
Organism: Salvelinus sp. IW2-2015; assembly: GCF_002910315.2. Taxonomy (NCBI): domain Eukaryota; kingdom Metazoa; phylum Chordata; class Actinopteri; order Salmoniformes; family Salmonidae; genus Salvelinus; species Salvelinus sp. IW2-2015. Next base: position 67,425,743 of record NC_036858.1, on the reverse strand, counting down.
TATATTTTATGTTTTAGATTCTTCAATTAGCCACCCTTTGCCTTGATGACTGCTTTGCACACTCTTGGCATTCTCTCAACCAGCTTCATGAGGTAGTCAACTGGAATACATGTACATTAACAGGTGTGCCTTCTTAAAAGGTAATTTGTGGATTTTCTTTCCTTCTTAATGTGTTTAAGCCAATCAGTTGTGTTGTGACAATGTAGGGTTAGTACACAGAACATTTGGTAAAATACCAAGTCCATATTATGGCAAGAACAGCTCAAATAATCAAAGGGAAACGACAATCCATCATTACTTTAAGACATGAAGGTCAGTCAACCTGGAAAATGTAACAAACTTTGAAAGTTTCTTCAAGTGCAGTCGCAAAAACCAAGTACTAAGATGAAACTGGCTCTCATGAGGACCACCACAGGAAAGGATACCCAGAGTTACCTCTGCTGCAGAGGATAAGTTCATTAGAGTTACCAGCCCCAGAAATTGCAGCCCAAATAAATGCTTCAGAGTTTAAGTAACAGACCCATCTCAACAATAACTGTTCAGAGGAGACTGTGTAAATCAGGCCTTCATGGTCGAATTGCTGCAAAGAAACCTCTACTAAAGGACACCAATAAGAAGAAGAGACTTGCTTATGCCAAGAAACAGATGCAATGGACATAAGTCTGATGGAAATCTGTCCTTTGGTCTGATGTGTCCAAATTTGAGATTTGTGTGTGTGAAGCATGGAGGAGGAGGTGTGATGGTGTGGGTGTGCTTTGCTGGTGACACTGTCTGTGATTTATTTAGAATTCAAGGCACACTTAACCAGCATGGCTACCACAGCATTCTGCAGCGATACGTCATCCCATTTGGTTTGTGCTTAGTAGGACTATGATTTGTTTTTCAACAGGACAATGACCCAACACACCTCCAGGCTGTGTAAGGGCTATTTGACCAAGAAGGAGAGTGATGGAGTGCTGCATCAGATGACCTGGCCTCTACAATCACCTGACCTCAACCCAATTGAGATAGTTAAGGATGAGTTGGACTGTAGAGTGAAGGAAAAGCAGCCAACAAGGTCTCAGTATATGTGGGAACTCCTTCAAGACTGTTGAAAAAGCATTCCAGGTGAAGCTGTTTGAGAGAATGCAAAGAGTGTGCAAAGCTGTCATCATGGCAAATGGTGGCTACTTTGAAGAATCTAAAATCAAATTTTTTTTTTGATTTGTTTAACACCTTTTTGGTTACTACATTATTCCATAAGTGTTAAGTCATAGTTTTCATGTCGTCACTATTACTCTACAATAATACAAATCAAATAAAAATTCATTGTTGGTCATCAAAGACTGAAAAAACACTCGGAAATCAACTCTCAGTGATTTTAATTTCAGAAATCTGTTTCCAAGTATTCCCACGCATAATAGAGAGACACGTGGTCGTATACAAATGTCAGCAAGGCTTGAAATGATTATGTTTTAGTCAAATATTATATATGTTTGGGCTTCTTGTGGTCAATTTGAAGTCTATAAATTATTCGTAATTATGTTCTTGAAAACATCAGACCGGTGCTGAATTTAGTCCATGATCCCTACCCTATATAGTGCACTACTTTTGACCAGAGCCCTATTTTGGATGTAACTTAGGAGGAGTGTGATTAAAGGCAGTGCTATGTTTGGTTGTGTATAAGAGTGGCTGCATTTGATTGGTTGGAGTGGTTCAGTCTGCTCTTCTTCAGAGGTGATTGGGCAAAGATGCTCTCTCTCTCTGTCTCTCTCCCTCAATTCAATTTAAGGGGCTTTACTGGCATGGGAAACATATGTTTACATTGCTATAGCAAGTGAAATACATAATGATATAAGTGAAAGGAACAATAAAACTTAACAGTAACATTACACTCACAAAAGTTCCAAAAGAATAAAGACATTTCAAATGTCATAATGTCTATATACAGTGTTGTAATGATGTGAAAATAGTTAAAGTACATCAGGGAAAATAACTAAACATAAATATAGGTTGAATTTACAATGATGTTTGTTCTTTACTGGTTGACCTTTTCTTGTGGCAACAGGTCACAAAACTTGCAGCTGTGATTGTACACTGTGGTATTTAAGTTTGCAATCACAGCAGTCCATCATTAATAAAATGGGTCCGGAAGAAATGGCAGCAGTTTTACAGGCGCCCAACCAATTGTGCTATTTATTGTAACTTCTTTTGTACATATTGTTTCTGCCACAGTATCTTACGGTAAAAAAAGAGCTTCTGGATACCAGGACAGCGATCACTCACCTCGGATTAGATGAAGATTTTTTCTTCAACAATCAGGACGCACAGAACATTCTCTTAACACCCGACAAGGCCAACATCCCAGTTATTGGCAAGAGGAAGAGACACAGGTACAGAGGACACAGAGCGGGGTGCCTCGTAAGGATCCGCAGAAGGCGAGTGGGAAAGCTGCCGTTACCGTCAATATTACTCGCCAACATGCAATGATTGGACAATAAATTAGATGAGGTAAGATCATGAATATCCTACCAACGGAACATAAAAAAACGGTAAAATCTTATGTTTCACGGAATCGTGGCTGAATGATGACATGGATATACGTTGCACCGGCTAGAAACAACAGCACACTCCGGTAAGACAAGGGGTGGGGGCGGTCTGTGCATTTGTAAACAACAGCTGGTGCACGAAATCTAAGGAGGTTTCAAAATTTTGCTCGCCTGAAGTAGAGTATCTCATGATAAACTGCAGACCACACTATTTGCCAAGAGCGTTTTCAGCTATACTTTTCGTGGCTGTTTATTTACCACCACAGACAGACGCTGGCACTAAGACCGCACTCAGTCAGCTGTATAAGGAAATAAGCAAACAGGAAACCGCTCACCCAGAGGCGGCGCTCCTAGTGGSTGGAGACTTTAACTTCTTTGGGACAGGGGGGCAGTATTGAGTAGCTTGGATTAAAAGGTGCCCAGAGTAACCTGCCTGCTACTCAGTCCTAAAAGCTATAATATGCATATAATTAGTAGATYTGGATAGAAAACACTCTGAAGTTTCTAAAACTGTTTGAATGATGTCTGTGAGTATAACAGAACTCATATGGCAGGCAAAAACCTGGGAACAAATCCAACCAGGAAGTGGGAAATCTGAGGTTTGTAGTTTCTCAACTCTTTGCCTATCCAAGATACATTGGAAATGGGGTCATATTGCACTTCCTAAGGCTTCCACTAGATGCCAACAGTCTTTAGAACCTTGTTTGATGCTTCTACTGTGAAGGAGGGGGGAATGGGAGCTGAATGAGTCAGAGGTCTGCCAGAGTGGCATGAGCTGGTCATGCGCATTCACGTGAGAGGTAGCTTGCGTTCCATTGCAATTCTACAGACAAAGGAATTCTCCGTTTGGAACATTATTGAAGATTTATGATAAAAACATCCTAAAGATTGATTCTATACTTCGTTTGACATGTTTCTACGAACTGTWATATGACTTTTCGTCTGAACTTTCGCCTGGACCTGCACGCGCGTCGTCAGTTTGGATTGTGTACTAAACGCGCAAACAAAAAGGAGGTATTTGGACATAAATGATGGACTTTATCGAACAAATCAAACATTTATAGTGGAACTGGGATTCCTGGGAGTGCATTCTGATGAAGATCATCAAAGGTAAGTGAATATTTATAATGCTATTTCTGACTTTGTTGACTCCACAACATGGCTGATATCTGTATGGCTTGCTTGGGCTCTGAGCGCTGTACTCAGATTATTGCATGGTGTGCTTTTTCGGTAAAGCTTTTTTGAAATCTGACGCAGCGGTTGCATTATCTTCTCTGCGCTACGGATCCCTTTTACGGGATCATTTTCCTAAACAACTGCTGAATTGCAGGGCGCAAAATATTACTAAAAATATTTATAATCATGCAATCACAAGTGAAATATACCAAAACACAGCTTAGCTTGTTGTTAATCCACCTATCGTGTCAGATTTTGAAAATATGCTTTACAGAGAAAGAAATCCAAGCTTTTATGAGTGTATCAATCAATGCTAGAACAGCTAGCCCCAAAGTCAGAAAAGCAATAAAATTAATCGCTTACCTTTGATTATCTTCGGATGTTTGCACTCACGAGACTCCCAGTTACACAATAAATGTTATTTTTGTTCGATAAATGTTACTTTTATAACAAAAAAACGCCATTTGGGTTGCGCGTTATGTTCAGAAAACTACAGCCTCGTTCCGGTGCTGAAAGGCAGAAGAAAATTCCCAAACGTATCAGATACAAAAATATTACTAAAAATATTTRTAATCATGCAATCACAAGTGAAATATACCAAAACACAGCTTTGTTTATAGTTAATCCACCTATCGTGTCAGATTTTGAAAATATGCTTTGCAACGAAAGCAATCTAAGCTTTTGTGAGTGTATCAATCAATGCTAGAACAGTTAGCCTTATATTAGCTTGGTCACGAAAGTCAGAAAAGCAATAAAATGAATCGCTTACATTTGATAATCTTCGGATGTTTGCACTCACGAGACTCCCAGTTACACAACAAATGTTCTTTTTGTTCGATAACCCATTTTGGGTTGCGCTATGTTCAGAAAACCAAAGCCTCGTTCCGTTCGACGAAAATTCCAAAAAGTATCCGTAATGGTCGTAGAAACATGTCAAATGTTTTTTATAATCAATCCTCAGGTTGTTTATAACAAACATAGTCGATAATATTTCAACCGGACCGTAACCTATTCAATAAGAGAGAAAAAGAAAATGGAGAGCTCCCCTCTCGCACGCAGGAACTATTCAGAGGACACCTGACTACTTTTGAAAAATCTCGCTCATTTTTCAAAATAAAAGCCTGAAACTATGTCTAAAGCCTGGTCACAGCCTGAGGAAGCCATCTCTCTCTCTCTCTCTCTCTCTCTCTCTCTCTCTCGCTCTCTCTCGCTCTCTCTCTCTCTCTCTCTCCTGTTTTACCTCTAGATGGCGCCCTTGCGTCACATATGGCCTTCACGGCTGTGTGGAGCATTGATATCAAAGCAGCTTTAATGCACATTCCAGATATAAATGATTTACCAGGAGCAGAACAACACTGCACCATGTCATTAGTTTCACGTGTTTTCATTGTCAACCTACTGTCTACTCTTAAGAAAACATGTGTTTTAGTTATTTTCTGTTACATTTTCATGAAATGTGAATGTGTTTTAATGTCTGCCACTACTGAGAAAGGGTCTGCCAGGCCAGCGATTGAGCTGTGGTCTCAATAGCTCCCAGTCACAGCCAGGCTACCCTAGACATCTGCAGGCGACAGACTGTGTTAAATGTCATAATTCCACTATTTTCTGAGAGGTAAATAGGAAGACATGAGGTGCGTCCCAAAATGCACCGTATTTCCATTGACAGTACGCTACATAGTTATTATTGTGCGCTATATGGGGAATAGGGTGCCATTTTGGACACGGTGGTGAAGGTTAAAGGTCACCTGCATAAAATGTCCCTATTTGGGACCGGTTGGTTTGGCGGCTGGGGGGGATGCAACCAGAAACCTGAAACAAGTGGCCAATTCACACAGGAAAGGTTTTGGGAAAGCAGCCTCTGACCCGGTTTCCTGGCCCCTAACAGAAACAAGACATGTATTGTAACACCACAGAGGTTCTTCACGCACCAGAGGAGCAGAACAAAACTAACCAAGTGGCCCAGAGCTGCAGCCAGGGGAACTGACAAAGGATTAGAGGTTTGATGTTTTCAATGTTGAACAAGAATATATGATGGTAGCTAACTCTGAATAGGAATCAGAGAAGGTGAGTAATTGCCAGAAAAAAATGAACATTTATGGAGGTGAAAGCAGTATTAACTGAATCAATCTGCTTACTTAGCACTGTATATTCTGTTTACTGGTGTGTCAAGATATTCAAAGGCCCTGTTATGCATTAAGCAACAAACGCTATGCACCTTTTCACATTTTAATATGCTGCTGGAAGTCAAACAGCTTTTGTCAGATTAACAAAACAAGGCTAGATGCTTTGGTTAGAGACAATTGATGTAAAACTCCTTCACATGCGAGACAGTGGAAAGCAGATGACCTCTTGGGGGCCAAGTGGAGGGGCCACATCAATCACACATATCATTATTCAGTTTAAAGTTAGGGGTTGGATCTCTGTTGAGTCTTTGCCAAGTCTTCTACAATCAGTTACTACTACGCTCCTACTTCAGGTCGATGGAAGTTCACTCACTAGGTTCCCATCGTTAGGCTATCTGCTGCCCTGCCCAACCCAAGCTCAAGGATTCATCCACTTACCCTAAAGACAAGAGTGAAGCAATACTGTTTACTCCATATGTTTAGACAAGGAATGCAGAAATGGTGCATAGTTTTTAAAGGAGTCTGCTGTGGAATGCCCACTCTAGAAACATATCCTACATCCCAAATGACACTCTATTCCCTATATCAAGTACTTTTTTAAATGATCCCCTTAAAATTAGCACACTATATAGGGATAGGGTGCCATTTAGGGAGCAACTTTAGAAATAAGTGTGTAATATGTGTATGTGTTTAGGACACAAGGCCAGGCTGTACTGTCTTCTGTCTTATCAGGCTCTGCAGAGACCCCGGCCTCTGGCCCACCACAGACAGAGAACCTGATCCGCCGCAGACAGCGACCCTGGCCCACCACAGACAGCGACCCCGGCCCACCACAGACAGAGATCCTGGTGGTATCAGCCCTCCACAGACAGAGACCCCAGCCCCCCACAGACAGAGAACCCGGCCTGCCACAGACAGAGACCCTAGCCCCCCACAGACAGAGATCCTGGTGGTATGAGGGGCTAAGATCCTGGTGGTATCAGGGGCTGAGATCCTGGTGGTATCAGGGGCTGCAGACAGAGATCCTGGTGGTATCAGGGGCTGCAGACAGAGATCCTGGTGGTATCAGGGGCTGCAGACAGAGATCCTGGTGGTATCAGGGACTGAGATCCTGGTGATATCAGGGGCTGAGTGTGTGGGCATGTCTGAGGCTCGAGGTTAGTGATCATTTAGAAATAAAACTACAGCTACAACCTGGTTTGTTGTTTGGGACAAGGTTAGGTGGATTGGACGTTTTAAGACATGACCAGCAGTAGGGTGCCATTTGAGACGCAGATCCTGTTTTTGGAGGCCCAATGGGTAGCCAGGGTCAGGTCCTGTTTTTGGAGGCCCAACGGGTAGCCAGGCTCAGATCCTGTTTTTGGAGGCCCAACGGGTAGCCAGGCTCAAATCCTGTTTTTGGAGGCCCAACGGGTAGCCAGGCTCAAATCCTGTTTTTGGAGGCCCAACGGGTAGCAGGGGTCAGATCCTGTTTTTGGAGGCCCAACGGGTAGCCAGGCTCAGATCCTGTTTTTGGACGCCCAACTGGTCGCCAGGCTCAGATATTTCACAGCTCTCTGTCTGTGATTTATATCATGTTGACACAAGTGCTGTATAAAAAAAGCATATGTATAAGACCTGTAGTGTTTCTCATGTAGTTGTCCTAGGGAGTATTATCGGGAAAGAATGATGACTCATTTCAGAAGCAGATGTTTGAGGTCACCATCAGACTCAGTCAACTCATTTTCCCCCATTGGTAGAGCTCCTGCAATTGGATGGTTGACCGATAAAACGCTTGACTGTTTTTTCTTAAAATTCCACATACAGTGTACATGGCCATGTTTCCTGACTGTTGAAAGCCTACAGCACTGTCAGTCACAGGGGTTAAACAGCTGCATAGATTAAAACAGAACCCAAAGCCAACAATGACACAATAAACCGCTCTTAGAGCCCCTCGATCCATTTTAGATTCTGAGAAACGGTCCTCGATCACTCTCATCAGTGAGTGGTATTACACCGCTGAGGCAGTCACACACGTCTGGTCTGGTTTCTCTCGTCATTTCCTGATTCATCCAACCACTCCATCCCTCCACCCCCATCTTCAGCTGTTTAAAGAGCAGAAATTATGTCTGTAATTGTTTCAGTGTGTAGCCTGTTATTTTAATGTGCCAAGCTGGATGACAAAAATGAATCAATCAACGATTGAGGTAAACGGCAAGTATTTTCTAACTACTAACATTCTTAAAGTTTTACCACCTTTAGACTTACTTTTTGGAATAGTTTGACTAATTATCAGGTGTTTCCAATTTCTCCTCAGTGATATGAAATTGATACCACCACAGTGAAGGAGACCGAGAGACAGGGCATGGGTTGTCTGCGACTGACCTGCAACTTTCTCTACAGATTTGACAGAAAGCCTAGGGCTGGATAAATATGTAAATAAATAAAAATAACAATAAAAATAAATAAATACCAATCATGGAATTGTAGTTTTGAATGTTCGTGACAAAACATTTTACGGACAGTAACGTTTTTTTGACTGATTTATAGTGGTCCTTTCCTCCATCTGTCAGAGCATAGCTAGGCTACTGGGTGAATCCTCATCATTTGACAGAGCATCATTAGGCTACTGGGTGAATCCTCATCATCTGACAGAGCATCATTAGGCTACTGGGTGATTCCTCATCATCTGACAGAGCATCATTAGGTTACTGGGTGATTCCTCATCATCTGACAGAGCACATTAGGTTACTGGGTGATTCTCATCATCAATGATGAATTCAAGATGGAATTCAAGATTGAATCCAAGATGGCGTAGCAGTCGGACGTGTGTTTGTCTCTGTCCCATTTAAATAGCCGGTTTCGTCTTTTTTTTTCGTATATATTTTTAATCTCACTTTCCACCTATGATCTAAATATACTTTCCCGCAACCCGCCTCACCCAATGTGATACGGATCTGCTATTTTTATACGTTATAACTGGAAACTCCATCAGCAGCTAGCCAGCTAACTAGCTACTAGCTAGTAGTAATGTTAGCCACGGCTAGCGGTCTTCACCTTCAGCTCGGACACCAGCCAGCTTAACAGCTGATATCAACCAGTTTATTGCGCGATATCAACCCAGAGCATATCAGCTGATTTTTCCACCACATCACCGGATTCCTGACGCAAGCTCTGGAAATTACACCGAGTTCATCGCAGCTAGCTACCTGCAACCGAGTAGCTACTGCTGGCTAACGCCTCTGTCCCGAAGCAAGCACCAGTTAGCCTTGAGCTAGCTCGAGCTAGGCCCATCTGCCGGCTAGCCGAAGAGGTCTACCAGCGAATTCTTGTGCTACAATACCTCTTTTTGCCAATTGGACTGGACCTTTTTTTGCCGACACAGAGCCCTGCCAATCCATCACAACTGGTCTAAATCAGCTACAAGCTAATTTAGCCATTTTTTTGGCCGCTGCTAGTAGCTTTTACCTTCTGCACAGACCCAGCCCTGTTATTAGCCTGGATATTAGTCACCAATTTACCCAGCAGCTAGCGCCACTGCACGAAGCTAGCACCAGTTAGCAAACACAATTCTACAATTCACAACCTCTCTTTCGCCACCGCCATCCGGCTTGGATTCTCTGTCGACACGACCACGTCTGAGCAGACCCCCTCCGTCTGAGCAGACCTCCCCCGGGCTACTAACTTTAAACGCCGCGTGCTAGCTTAGTGGAGGCCTCCTGCTCCATCTACGGCTGCCCCCTGGACACTATGATCACTTGGCTACATAGCTGATGCATGCTTGACTGTCCATTAATTCACGGTACTCCATTCTGTTTATTTGTGTTTTATCTGTCGGCTCTGTGCTTTAACTCAGGATCTGTGTGTAGTTAATCCGACCCTCTCTGCCTAGTCGTCGCCATTTTTACTGTTGTGCTGTGTTAGACTAGCACCCTGTTATTGCTGCTGTTATCTACCTGTTGTTTTAGCTAGCTCTCCACTCAAGACCTGCAATCACTTTATGCCTTACTGTATGTCTCTCTCAAATATCAATATGCCTTGCATACTGTTGTTCAGGCTAGTTATCATTGTTTTGGTTTGCAATGGACCCCGTAGTTCCACTCTCCGTACTCTGATACATCCTTTGTCACCACCACACATGCGGTGACCTCACCATTGAGACCAGCATGTCCAGAGATACAACCTTCTTATCATCACCCAGTGCCTGGGCTTGCGCTCCGCTGTACCCGCGCCCCACCATACCCCTGTCTGCACATTATGCCCAGAATCTATTCTACACGCCCATAAATCTGCTCCTTTTATTCTTTGTCCCAACGCTCTAGGCGACCAGTTCTGATAGCCTTTAGCCGCACCCTCATCCTACTACTCCTCTGTTCCTCGGGTGATGTGGGGGTAAACCCAGGCCCTGCATGTCCCCAGTCACCCTCATTTGTTGACTTCTGTGATCGAAAAGCCTTGGCCTCATGCATGTCAACATCAGAAGCCTCCTCCCTAAGTTTGCCTTACTCACCGCTTTAGCACACTCTGCCAACCCTGATGTCCTTGCCGTGTCCGAATCCTGGCTTAGGAAGGCCACCAAAAATTCTGGGATTTCTATACCCAACTATAACACTTTCCGTCAAGATAGAACTGCCAAAGGGGGAGGAGTTGCAATCTACTGCAGAGATAGCCTGCAAAGTTCTGTCATACTTTCCAGGTCTATGCCCAACCAGTTCGAACTTCTAATTTTAAAAATTAATCTCTCCAGAAATAAGTCTCTCACTGTTGCCGCCTGCTACGACCCGCCCCCTCAGCTCCCAGCTGTGCCTGGACACCATCTGTGAATTGATCGCTCCCCATCTAGCTTCAGAGTTTGTTCTGTTAGGTGACCTAAACTGGGATATGCTTAACACCCCGGCAGTCCTACAATCCAAGCTTGATGCCCTCAATCTCACACAAATCATCAAGGAACCCACCAGGTACAACCCTAAATCCGTAAACATGGGCACCCTAATAGACATTATCCTGACCAACCTGCCCTCCAAATACACTCTGCTGTCTTCAATCAAGATCTCAGCGATCACTGCCTCATTGCCTGTATCCGCCACGGGTCCGCGGTCAAACGACCACCCCTCATCACTGTCAAACGCTCCTAAAAACTTCTGCGAGCAGGCCTTTCTAATCGACCTGGCCGGGTACCCTGGAAGGATATTGACCTCATCCGTCAGTTGAGGATGCCTGGTCATTCTTTAAAAGTTACTTCCTCACCATATTAGACAAGCATGCTCCGTTCAAAAAATGCAGAACCAAGAACAGATATAGCCCTTGGTTCACTCCAGACCTGACTGCCCTCGACCAGCACAAAAACATCCTGTGGCGAACTGCAATAGCATCGAAGAGCCCCCGCGATATGCAACTGTTCAGGGAAGTCAGGAACCAATACACGCAGTCAGTCAGGAAAGCAAAGGCCAGCTTTTTCAAGCAGAAATTTGCATCCTGTAGCTCTAACTCCAAAAAGTTCTGGGATACTGTAAAGTCCATGGAGAAAAGAGCACCTCCTCCCAGCTGCCCACTGCACTGAGGCTAGGTAACACGGTCACCACCGATAAATCCGTGATAATCGAAGACTTCAACAAGCATTTCTCAATGGCTGGCCATGCCTTCCTCCTGGCGACTCCAACATTGGCCACAGCCCCGCCCCCCCGCTGCTACTCGCCAAGCCTCCCCAGCTTCCTTTACCAAATCCAGATAGCAGATGTTCTGAAAGAGCTGGAAAACTGGACCCATACAAATCAGCTGGGCTTGACAATCTGGACCCCTATTTCTGAAACTGTCCGCCGCCATTGTCGCCCCCCTATTACCAGCCTGTTCAACCTCTCCTTCGTATCATCTGAGATCCCAAGGATTGGAAAGCTGCCGCGGTCATCCCCTCTTCAAAGGGGGAGACACCCTGGACCCAAACTGTTACAGACCTATATCCATCCTGCCCTGCCTATCTAAGGTCTTCGAAAGCCAAGTCAACAAACAGATCACTGACCATCTCGAACCCACCGTACCTTCTCCGCTGTGCAATCCGGTTTCCGAGCCGGTCACGGGTGCACCTCAGCCACGCTCAAGGTACTAAAATATCATAACGCCATCGATAAAAGACATTACTGTGCAGCCGTCTTCATCGACCTGGCCAAGGCTTTCGACTCTGTCAATCACCATATTCTTATCGGCAGACTCAGTAGCCTCAGTTTTTCTAATGACTGCCTTGCCTGGTTCACCAACTACTTTGCAGACAGAGTTCAGTGTGTCAAATCGGAGGGCATGTGTCCGGTCCTCTGGAGTCTCTATGGGGGTAACACAGGGTTCAATTCTCGGGCCGACTCTTTTCTCTGTATACATCAATGATGTTGCTCTTGCTGCGGGCGATTCCCTGATCCACCTCTACGCAGACGACACCATTCTATATACTTCCGGCCTTCCTTGGACACTGTGCTATCTAACCTCCAAACGAGCTTCAATGCCATACAACACTCCTTCGTGGCCTCCAACTGCTCTTAAACGCTAGTAAAACAAATGCATGCTTTTCAACCGTTCGCTGCCTGCACCCGCACGCCGACTAGCATCACACCCTGGACGGTCCGACCTAGAATATGTGGACATCTATAAGTACCTAGGTGTCTGGCTAGACTGCAAACTCTCTTCCAGACTCATATCAAACATTCCAATCTAAAATCAAATCAAGAATCGGCTTTCTATTCCGCAACAAAGCCTCCTCTCACTCAGCCGCCAAACTTACCTAGTAAAATGACTATCTACCGATCCTCGACTTCGGCGATGTCATCTACAAAATAGCTTCCAATACTTCTACTCAGCAAACTGGATGCAGTTTATCACAGTGCCATTCGTTTTGTTACTAAGCACCTTATACGACCCACCACTGCGACCTGTATGCCCTAGTCGGCTGGCCCTGCTACATGTTCGTCGTCAGACCCACTGGCTCCAGGTCATCTACAAGGCTATGCTAGGTAAAGTGCCGCCTTCTCTCAGTTCACTGGTCACAATGGCTACACCCACCCGCAGCACGCGCTCCAGCAGGTGTATCTCACTGATCATCCCTAAAGCCAAAACCTCATTTGGACGCCTTTCTTCCAGTCTCTGCTGCCTGCGACTGGAACGAATTGCAAAAATCTCTGAAGTTGGAGACTTTTATCTCCCTCAACAACTTTAAAAATCTGCTATCCGGCAGCTAAACCGATCGCTGCAGCTGTACATAGTCCATCTGTAAACTACCCACCCAATTTACCTACCTTCACCCCCATACTGCTTTTATTTATTTACTTTTCTGCTCTTTTGCACACCAGTATCTCTTCTTGCACATGATCATCTGATGATTTATCACTCCAGTGTTAATCTGCTAAATTGTAATTATTCGATTCATTGCTACCTCATGCTTTTGCACACATTGTATATAGATTCTCTTTTTTTTTTCTTTTCTACCATGTTATTGACTTGTTTATTGTTTACTCCATGTGTAACTCTGTGTTGTCTGTTCACACTGCTATGCTTTATCTTGGCCAGGTCGCAGTTGCAAATGAGAACTTGTTCTCAACTAGCCTACCTGGTTAAATAAAGGTGAAATAAAAAAATAAAAAAAATCAGACAGAACATAATTTGGTGATTCTCATCTCAGACAGAGCATCATTAGGTTCTGGGTGATTCCTCATCATCTGACAGAGCATCATTAGGCTACTGGGTGATTCCTCTCATCTGACAGAGCATCATTAGGTTACTGGGTGATTCCTCATCATCTGACAGAGCATCATTAGGTTCTGGTGATTCCTCATCTGACAGAGAATATTAGGCTATTGGGTGATTCCTCACATCTGACAGAGCATCATTAGGCTACTGGGTTATTCCTCATCATCTGACAGAGCATCATGAGGTACTGGGTGATTCCTCATCATCTGACAGAGCAATTAGGCTATGGTGATCCTCATCATCTGCAGAGCATCATTAGGCTTATGGTGATTCCTCATCATCTGACAGAGCATCATTAGGTTACTGGGTGATTCCTCATCATCTGACAGAGCATCATTAGGTTACTGGGTGATTCCTCATCTCAGACAGAATCCATTTGGTGATTCCTCTCATCGACAGAGCATATTGGTTATGGTGATTCTCATCATCTGACAGAGCATCATTAGCTATTGGTGATATCCTCACCATCTGACAGAGCATCATTAGGCTACTGGGTTATTCCTTACAAAACTAGAGCAAAACAAGACCAGGATTTTGGGGATTTTAATTAAATTAAATCTATAGAAGGGTCCTTTGAAGGAACTATTTTTGATGTATACTTGACATTTGCATGTTAAAGCATAATTGAGACATCAATAATTTCCTTTGGAATATGTATGACCTTTCCCTTTAATACTCCATAATGTTTCATCTGCAGGTTCTATAAATTAAAAGTTGGTGTCATGTGAAGCTTTACAGTGTGTACTGTAAAATGAGTAGTATTTTGATTTCAATAACAATTTTCTAACTAAGGAATCCGACCCTTTTTTWAAATTTTCGCCTAAAATGATATACACAAATCTACTGCCTGTAGCTCAAGACCTGAAGCAAGGATATGCATATTCTTGATACCATTTAAAAGCAAATACTTTGAAGTTTGTGGAAATGTGAAATGAATGTAGGACAATACATTAGATCTGGTTAAGGATAATATTGTTCCAGCCCAGGTGCAATTTAGATTTTGGCCGCTATATGGCAGCAGTGGATGTGTAAAGTTTTAGATTGATCCAATGAACCATTGCACATCTGTTCAAAATGTTGTATCAAGACTGCCCAAATGTGCCTAATTGGTTTATTAATACATTTTCAAGTTCATAATTCTGCACTCTCCTCAAACAATAGCATGATATTATTTCACTGTAATAGCTAATGTAAATTGGACAGTGCAGTTAGATTAACAAGAATGTAAGTTTCCTGTCCAAATCAGATATGTCTATGTCTTGGGAATTATCTTTGTTACTTACAACCTCATGCTAATTACATTAGCCTACGTTAGCTTAACCGTCCCGGGGGGGGACACCATTCCCGTAGAGGTTAACAGTCTGACAGAAGCTGTTTTTCAGCTTTGATGTACCTGTACTGACATCGCCTTCTARATGATAACGGGGTGAACAGGCCTTCGCTTGGATGGTTGACGTCCTTGATGATCTTTTTGGCCTTCCTGTGACATCGGGTGCTACAGGTAGTTTGCCCCCGGTGATGCGTTGGGCAGACCACACCACCCTCTGGAGAGCCCTGCAGTTGCGGGTGGTGCAGTTGCCTTACCAGTTGGTGATACAGCCCGACGGGATACTCTCAATTGTGAATCTGTAAAAGTTTGTGAGGATTTTAGGGGCCAAGACCAATTTCTTCAGCCTCCTGAGGTTGAAGAGGCACTATTGCGCCTTCTTCACCATAGTGTCTGATTGGGTGGACCATTTCAGATCGTCAGTGATGTGTACGCCGAGGAACTTGAAGCTTTACACCTTCTCCACTGCGGTCCCGTCGATTTGGATAGGGGCATGCTCCCTCTTCTGTTTCCTGAAGTCCACGATCAGCTCCTTTGTTTTGTTGACGTTGAGTGAGAGGTTATTTTCCTGGCACCACTCTCCCAGGGCCCTCACCTCCTCCCTGTAGGCTATCTCGTCATTGTTGTAATCAGGCCTACTACTGTTGTGTCGTCTGCAAACTTGATGATTGAAAAAAAACAGTGGCTTTCAAACTAGGGATTTCGTGGCTATTTGAGGTAAGACATTAATTCTGTTCATGAATTATGCAGCCCAAAGCGGGATGTTTAAAAAAAACTTAATAGTCGCCAAAGTTAATTTACGAATATTGAAAATTGAATGCAATGTAACCAATCGYAGCCCAGCTTTTAGTTCTAGCATCGCACATCCTGAAAATCACCAGGGCGACCATTTTTTATCCATTTTCACATTCACTCTGTTAGTAATGCTTATACATTGGATCATAACTCTAAAAGTAGCAGAGATCCCACTCTGGAAATTTGATATACCCGTAGAGTATATTATGTTCAACAATATATTGAAATATTAGCCTTTTATATACGTATATATTCTACACTCATGTTTATGTTTTTCAATATTTATATATTTATGTAAGGAATGTGTTATTGAAATCAAAATACTACTCAAATTACAGAGCAAGAGGTAAAGCTTCATATGACCCCAACTTTTGCTTTGTAGCACCTACAGATAAAACATTATGGAGTCAGGATGTTAAGGCCAAAATGTCAAAAAAWTTCAAACTGAAAACCAACAATAAATAATTTCTCAATTGTGCTTTAAAGCTAGAATCATTAGTTGCTACATCCAGTTAGACTTATAAATGAATGAGCTATACACATTGATTCTTGCAAAATATAATTTTTAGATGCTTCATGAGCTTAGTTCAAGTGTCGTACACCATCAGAACCCAATACACAAGCTTGTTTACTCCAATGTTTGTAAACAATGTAAAAGTAAACAATCACTGTATAGCCTCAAAACATGGTTAAAACTATACATTTGATATCATGGATGGTTAGTCCTTGCATCCATAGCTGTCTATGAATTTGAGAGTTGTTCAATTTCTCCAGGCCCATCCCTAAGCTTTTTACCAAACAGAGGCAAGGAGACCGCTTTGTTATTGTTTTAATAAAATGTCAAATATATGTCAACAATCCTTCCTCTAAAGGACCCTTCTATGGTCTTGTTTGGCGAGGAATCACCCTACTGTAGTAATGATGAAACGCCCACCACCGCCAAATATATGAACGTAACATTTCTCTTCTTGATGATTTTAAAGGCTTGTTCACCAATTCCAATGTTTTTTTATTGTTATTTCTCTTGGTAGAATGACTTCACAAATCTTTCAGGACTTTCTCGCTCTCTCTCTCTATGTTAATGTTTCCAACACTCCGTTGTCTTGGCTGTTTTGTCACTTTGAGTCTCTGTTTTATTGGGTATTCCCTTGCCGCTCGTTAGACTTTTAATGAAAACGATCACATTCTCTTTCTTCTTCTCCGAACATATGCTAACAGCTGCACAGAAACATATTAAAGAAGAAGAGATAGAGAGAGAAGAAGAAAGAAATATGTGACCGATCACCATGATAGTGTTCACTGAGTCTGAAGCTATTGGGTGAGATTAAATATGAATTGATCCCTATGCAGCTGCAGTCCCTGTGAATGTTGAAAACTCTCCGGCTCTGAGTCAGTGCCCTGTATTCACCAATACAATAACGAAATAAACATGACACTTTAAGCCAAGGTTTGAGTTTTTTCCCCCACCCTTTTAAAATATTTGGTATAATAATCAACCCAATTTCCCGATGAAAACGTGCTCCTTTTTGGTCAGAAAAAAACTGTATGAAGAGTTCTATCACCTAAGTCCTGTACTGTTTTTTAGGCCTCTCAGGGTTGAAAAGGGACTGAATACTCTCTCTCTCTCTCTGTCCTCACAAGATGCAGTGGAAAAGCTTGCTCATCCATCCGATTCATGATCTGGCACCATTTTACAATATAGGCTATGCAAAGTGCTGTGGGGACTATAGCTAGAATAAACATGGAAAAGGAACGATATCTGTAACACTTTCTTAACACGTTCATAACCATGTCATAACATCTGACATAACTTGTCATAATATGGTCATTACACTGTCATGGCACATATTTAGACCTGTTGTGACATGTATAGTGTTATTTTATGGCTGGTTATGACACCTACATAAGATTGTCAAGACCCACAAAACCTACCACACAAGGCAAAACATTCCATTTACACTTTAGTGTGCACATTTTCTGAACTATTAAATGACCATTGTAATAGYGCACACATTAATGTCAGACATGCACCTACCCCAATGCTCTGTTGCTGATGACTGAGATGAATGCAGGAGCAGATTTCAGGAGCAGGACAAAACACCCTCTTTATGACTGATGACTGACATAAGGGCATGTACGTGATAGGCCTATCTGTTTTATATGATTATGATGGTCATAATGCTTCTTGACAGTGCAATAAGGTGTATTTTCTTAGTTCAAGTAAAGTGACACAGGATGATCATAATGCTTCATGACAGTGTCATAAAGTGTATTTCAACATGTTATTTAAAATACGATGGAAAAAACATGACTGAATGATTCATTACTACAGCAAATGATTTAGGAAAGGAAACTTCTTGGCAGAGAAAAACACATTTGAATAAATCTGGGTTTTGACACTTATGTAGGTGTTATAACCAGACATAAAATAACTCAATTTATGTCACAACAGGTGTAAAGATATGGGTCATGACAGTGTTATGAACATATTGTGACAGGTTATGACCATTTATGTCAGCTGTTATGATATATTAGGACATGGTTATGACTGTGTCGTAACATGTTATGACGCTAGGTGTCAACTAAAGTGCAACCAAGATATCAGTTGCAACCTGCAGGCTGAAAAGGTGGATGGAGAGAGGAGRGCATGAGCACTGAATCAATGACAATTCCACTAAGAGCTTTCCTAACGGTCAGCCACTGYGTATGTACACAAGAGTAACCCAATATGATTTGATAAGTTGGAAACATCAGTCCTCCACTTCTCGTTCCGCCAGTGTCTAGGTTCGCACACTGTTTTTGATGTGGAGACATCAGAAGTGATCTTCTTAGCGAGGTTGAAGCAGTTGCGAGTTACTTCGTTCTGTTATTAGATGGCGTTGTAAATTCCACTGACTAATCATAGAGAAAGTCTTCATAAGAAGTGACACATTCAGTGACAGTAACAGTAGTTGGACAGAATCTAGTTTCACGATCGTCGTATAGTGAAAAGAGGAGGACAAGCGCAGCGTGATAACAATCATCTTACTTTTTAATGAAGACGAAACAAACACTTTTTACAAACTAAAAAAACGACGAACGTGAAGCTATACAAACAATAAGTGCAGACACGGCAACTTACACATAGACAATCACCCACAACCTACCTAATGACTATGGCTGCCTAAATATGCTCCCAATCAGAGACAACGGTAGACAGCTGTCTCTAATTGGAACCATCTAGCAACCATAGACTTACATAAAACACCTACAATGAAACACACCCATGAACTCTACAACACCCCTAGACAATATACAGTATCCACTACTTTTGACCAGAGACCTATGGGCCCTGTCAAAAGTGTGGACTAAACTAGGAATAGGCTGCAATTGGATGCAAACTTTAGTCTTTAGAGCAGGCAATTTTTTCCTGGGCCTGACGACTTTTTCCAATCCTTAAACTGAATTGTGCAAAACACATGAGCT